>NW_027526385.1:109372010-109458368 GCF_048455015.1 Haemaphysalis longicornis
CTTGATTGTAGCCGTATGTCCGTTCTCCGCTGTTTAAGCAGCCGATATTTCTGAGTATGGCTGTGTGGGCTACATTATCAAATCCCCCCTTTAGATCAAGGGCGAGAATTGCATTGGGTGAATTTTTGCTTGCAGTCTCGAAACAAATTTTTAATTGTAGTAATCTGCTCTGCGTCAATAGCTTTGGCCGGAAACCGAACATTGTGTGTGGTATGCGATAAGTGTTCTCGAGGTAGTTTTGAAGTCTCTGCAGAACGACGTGCTTCACAAGTATCCCGACGCAAGATGCAAATGTAATTGGGCGTACGTTCTCTATACATGGTGTTTTCCCCGGTTTTGCCAAGAGACTCACTTCTGCCTCTTTCATTCTTTGGGAAGCTTACTGTCGGCCCAACACTCGTTCATATAGTTAGTGAGGAGCTCTATAGAAGTGTTGTCGAGGTTGATCAGTGTTTTATTGGTGATCTCGTCTTTGCGGCAGTGGTGTTTCAGCGTAGTTTGGGAAGTGCTGCGCGTACCTCTGCCGGGATGATGTTCTTGTCCAGTTCCAAGTTTGGCATTTCTGTGTAATCAGGGAACTGATCCTGTTGTACTTCAGGGAGGCAACTGTCCCTAAGCGCAGTGATAAGTGACTGCTCGCTTCCTTGAAATTTATGCATTATCGTTTGCATTGTCTTGCAAGTTTCAGGTTTACTTCGGGCCGGATCTATGAGGTAGCGAAGGAGGTTCCACGTTTTGGCGGTGCTAAGACTGCTACTGAGGCTAACGCACATGTGGTCCCAGTTTTGCTGGCATAACTTTGCTGCATATGTTTCTGCCTCTGTGTTGATTTGTGCAATACGTCGTCGGAGCTTTTTGTTATGCCGTTCGAGTATCCCCGACGAAGGAAGAGGGTCCGCCAGCTCTGCTGTTTCTCCAGCGTTGCACAACTAGTGCAAGCACCGCCAATTTTTTTATCTGCCGAGTAAATAAATCTGTGACTGAAGCAAAATGGAGAGACGAGCTAGTTGGTTCGCAATTTCCATGAGTTTTGCGCTTAAGTTTCACTCATAGAAATCTGTGACGCCACTGTAAGAAAAACGTTCTTAAAATTTATCAGGAATTCACAGTAAAGTAATGGTAGTAGGGTTCTTTACTACGAGAAGAGCCAGAAAAAATTCTGTTTTACAGCTGCCGTAACTTTTCGCCAGTTATGCCTTTGCAAGCGTGTAAGTTTAATGCATAAGGATGGTGCAAAATTGACTGTTGAGCTTTGTATTATAAACTTCGCTCGTCTCTTTCAGATTACCGGGCACGCAGGTAAGATTTGCTACTGTTGCTAAGCTTGTAGTGCACTTCCTCAAAAAAATTTGCCGCAGTTGCGTGTGCACTGCAAGATTTAGTTTTAAATTATTACAAGGCAGCTGTTAGTGGGCAAAAAGGAAACGTCCGCGGAATTTCGAATGAAAGCATTAGAATTGTAGGCATTTTGTTATCTCTTTCCCTCCCTCCCTCCCTCTCTCTCTCTATATATATATGTGTATATATATATATATATATATATATATATATATATATATATATATATATATATATATATATATATATATATATATATATATATATATATATATATTGTAATGAGATGTGTATATAGAAGATATATATAAAGATATATATGAAGATATACATATAAGATGTATATAAAAGGTGTGTGTGTGTGTCTTTACTTACCATATTTTCTCGCGCTTTTTGTGAGTTTTACTCACAAATATCGCGAGAAAATATGGCAACTAAAGACAAAGACACACCACGAAAACAATCAAAACATCAAAGTTTAGTGTCGTTTCAGGAAGCCCTCCAGTACAGGAGGACGAACAAACGTTTATTTTACAGGTTTAGAGCAGACGGGCGGCCGCCTTAGTCCAGGTAGCCGCGTACTGCCGCTGCTGGCGTGGCCCGCTGGATAACGTTTTGCTGGTCCTGCAGGTCCGAGCTGGTCAGCGCGCATTCCCACTGCTGATGAGTAGGTAGAGGAGTGGGGACGGGGTGGTGTGGGCAGATGAATACGAAGGGGAGGGGGGGGTCGTGGCTGGCGAGTGGCAGTAACAGCAGTTGTAGGTGAAGGGGCTTTTTTAGTTTTTTACTTTTCTTTTTTTCTTTTCTTTTTAAATATTTTAATCGTATGTCTTTGTCTTTACTTACCATATATATGTATGTATATATATATATATATATATATATATATATATATATATATATATATATATATATATATATATATATATATATATATATATATATAGCTGGTTCACGAATCATCGCCAGCAGTGGCCGCGAGACAGAAGAAGCAGAAGACTAGTCTGCCCGACATAGCCTAGCCTACCCGTTTCTGTGACTGCGCTACGCTACCAATAAACCCCCTTTCAATTGGTGGAGTGTGCGGGTCCATCGTAAAACCTGGAGCTTCGCAACCGGCGGCTGCCCGCCACAATGTCCCATGAACCAGTTCATCAGCCTACTCCGGCGGGCCAGGTGCCGCCGATTGTCGGCCCTGGAACCATACGCCCGCGGGACCCCGCTTCGTTCAGCGGGATTGACGATCGTCACGTGGAAGACTGGCTTTCTACCTTTGAGCGGATTAGCACGCACAAGTGGGACGACGCCATGAAATTAAACAACGTGGGCTCCTCTTTTACGCATCTCGCCGAACTTTGGTTCAATAACCATCGTCGAGAGATGACTAGCTGGGCCGAGTTCAAGGAAAGGTTTATGAAAGCTTTCGGGAGACCCGAAGTGCACAAGCTTCAAGCAGAACAGCGTTTACGAGTACGGGCTCAGAAAACTGGAGAAGACTTCACGAGCTACATTGAAGATGTAGTAGACCTTTGCAAGCGCGTGGACCCCAGCATGTTGGAAACTGAGAAGGTAAAACATATCCTTAAAGGTATCGACGACGACGCATTTCAGATGCTGCTTTCCAAGGATCCGCGGGCCGTTAGCGACGTCATCAGTCTCTGCCAAAGTTATGACGAGCTGCGCAAGCAAAGGGCCTTGACTCGGCGTCCACTCGCCCAAAATGAGCCGCTTGCGAGTTTAGCCGTTGACGTCGACGATCCATCTGTGTTGGTCCGTATAAAAGAGATTGCCCGCGAAGAGGTTGCTCGACAACTTTGCCATGCCGCTTCAAATACTACTCCGGAGCCGGGCCCTGTTCCTCAGTCTACTCTTCGGCATGTAGTTCAAGAACAGGTGGCGGAAGTTCTGCCTTCTTTCAGCCAGCAGACTCCCGTGGCTTCTCCGATTGCTTTCGCCGACGTCGCGGGACGGCTTGCGCAGACGAGAACGCCGTTCCGACTCCCGGCTCCACCAAGACCTCTTCCTCAGGCGCGGGTTCCAACTCAATCCATGAATCCCTGGCGTACTCCGGACAACCGGCCGATTTGCTTTTCGTGTCACTACCCAGGACATGTCGCACGTTACTGTCGTCGCCGCGTACTGCCTGCCAACGGTCCTCCACCGGAATGCCGCTATCCATATTACGGACCCACATACGGTTACCCCCCGACGCTGCCCCTAACCGCTTCGGACTCGTACGCGCCCTCGGCTTCCGACCGCCAGCCTTTCGCCGACCGTCGCTCTCAGTCCCCGCGCCGCCGCTCGCTTTTGCCGATGCGTCGTCGTTCCACTCCTGCCACAGAGGAAAACTGACAGCCGCAGTTCCGGAGACAAGAACTGCGTTGCCGTCAAAAAGTCCAAGCCCTCCACTGTCTCCCGCAAATGTTATTGACATGTCAGTGGAAGGTGTCGCGACTGCTGCGCTGGTCGATAGCGGAGCAGCAGTTTCCATGATTCGAGCCGATCTCTGCCGCAAAGTTCGTAAAGTTATGACGCCTCTCTCTGGACTATCCTTACGAACCGCCGACTCCCAACCCGTTCATGCCTTGGCTGCGTGTACGGCTCGCGTTTCCGTCCAGGGCATAGTGTACGTCATTGAATTCATCGTGCTTCCCAACTGCCCTCATGACGTCATTCTGGGATGGGACTTTTTGTCACGGCACAACGCCCTTATTGACTGTGCGCGTGCCGAAGTTCAATTTTCTGTCCTACCAGACGACACCACTGGCGATAATTCTGCGTCATCCGCCGCTAAACCGCTAAACTGGTCGCAGCCGCAGACACGACCATTCCTCCCCAGTCCGCCGTTGTAGTGCCGCTCTGTTGTACTTCTTTTGGGGATGCAACTGCCATTTTCACGCCATCCGAGGTCTTCCCCCGCCGCAGGTGCATACCGCTGCCTTTCGCTTTGCTGAAAATTCATTCTGGCGAAACTGGCATGACTGTTACCAACCGGTCCGCAAGCCCGTGCTCCTTGCTACGGGGAGAATGCCTTGGCATTGTCGAGCTCGTGGATTCCTGTCGGGTCGTTGACGTCCCAGACAATACGCCTGATCATGACATTTCTGCTCTTACCCCTTCGACGACGACACAACTTTCCAACGACGTGTTTCATGCTTCAATCGATGACGCTCTCGAGCCCACGCAGAAATGTCAACTTATGGAACTCCTGTGCCGTTTCCGTTCGTCGTTCGACTGCGCACAACCCTAGCTTGACCGTACCTCTATCGTCACCCATTCCATCGACAGTGGATCGCATGCGGCGCTGCGGCACCGACCGTATAGGGTGTCTCCTAGCGAGCGTCAAGTGATCGATGAGCAAGTACGTGACATGCTCCAACGGGACATCATTCGCCCATCGAACAGCCCATGGGCCTCCCCCGTTGTTCTAGTAAAGAAGAAGGACGGCTCGATTAGATTTTGTGTGGACTATCGGCGCCTAAACAGCATTACGCGCAAGGACGTCTATCCTCTACCACGCATTGGTGATGCCCTCGATTGCATACAAGGAGCTGAATTCTTTTCGTCCCTGGACTTACGCTCTGGATACTGGCAGGTGCTTGTAGAGGATGCTGATCGCTCGAAAACGGCCTTTGTCACCCCGGATGGCCTCTTTGAATTTAAGGTCATGCCGTTCGGGTAACCGGTGGATTATTGTCGGTATCGACCACCTGACGCGCTATGCCGAGACTGCTGCATTGCCAACGGCTGCAGCAGGAGACGTCGCTTCTTTTATTCTCAGTCACTTCATTTTGCGACATGGAGCGCCTCGCGAGCTCCTTAGTGATCGCGGACGCGTGTTCTTGTCCCAAGTTCTTGAAGCACTGCTCAAGGCATGCCGCGTCGTGCATCGCACAACTACTGCCTATCACCCACAAACAAACGGCTTGACAGAACGCTTCAATCGCACACTAGGGGATATGCTCGCCAAGTACGTCGCCGACGATCACCAGAACTGGGACCTCGTACTACCCTATGTCACCTACGCATATAATACCGCCATCCAAGCTACAACGGGTTTCTCTCCCTATTTCCTGTTCCATGGACGTGAGCCCTCGTGCACTCTGGACACCATCCTACCCTACCGACCCGATCCTTCAGAGTGTACGCCCCTTTATGATGCCACGAAACGCGCGGAAGACTGCCGACAACGGGCGCGACGTTTCACTGCCGAAGAACAGTGGAGACAAAAATCTCGTCATGATGACGTTGCTGCAGACCCCACCTATTTACCTGACTCCCTGGTGTGGCTTTGGGTGCCCTCTACTACACCGGGACTATCCAGCAAGCTACTGTCCAAATATCACGGGCCTTACCGCTTCATTGAACGGGTTTCCCCAGTCAATTACGTTGTAGAGCCTATGACCCCTTCTGCGGACCTCCGAAGGCGTGGTCGTGAAACCGTGCACGTGCAGCGTTTGAAGCCTTACCACGAACCGATCATTTCTTCGGCGCCATGACGCAACAGCCAGAATGGCCCTCTCTTCTCCGGGGGGGTAATGTAATGAGAAATTGGTGCAACCACTGGGCAATATATATATATATATATATATATATATATATATATGTAGAGAGAGAGAGAGAGAGAGAGAGAGTGCAATAACACCTGGAGGATGGGGGAGCACACAAGAAAAGAAAACTTCGAACAAGGTAGAAACGGCGATTGTTGCCAACGTTTCAGCAAAGAGACTAGCCTTCGTCAAAGAGACTTGCCCTGACGAAGGCAAGTCTCTGCTGACTGCAAGTCTCTTTGCTGAAACGTTGGCAAGAATTGTGGTTTCTACCTTGTTCGAAGTTTTCTTTTCTTGTATACAGATATATTGATATAGAAATAGAGATCGTGAGGTTCAATGGGCCACTATAAAAATAGTGAAAAAAGTCGACTGACACGTTTCCCGTTTTTCGCTGCCAACAGTTTCGGAGTTAGAAACTCCTTCTTTAGGAGTCGACTTCTTTCTCTATATATAGATATATTTATCTATATATGGTAAGTAATGCAAAATAACAACAGTAAATATATATATATATATATATATATATATATATATATATATATATATATATATATATATATATATATTATATATATATATATATTATATATATATATATATATATATATATATATATATATATATTGTAAAGGGGAATAGCAGTCACGACGGTAGTTGATCGTGGGGGTTTATTCAAGGCGTCGCGTAAGGCAACGGGCCAAGCGCAGGTCCAGCCGGTATGAGCTCGTGCGTATGAACGTCCGAGTCGGGCCTTCGTCGTCTTCACGATAATCCTCGGGGCATACAAGATTGGGCAAATGGCGCTTCGGTATCTAATATTGTTGTGCAGCGTTAACTCTTCTGTTACAATTGCCCCCGGTGCAAAAGGAGCCATCCTGGCTACTCAAAGGCACGACGAAACTAGAGGGTCGTAGTAGGGCTTTAACCGATCCACGTGAACAATTTCACGCCCTCAGCGGCGATGATCTGTAGTTCGTGCAACTGGTTCCACAAGGTAATGGACGGGCGAATTCCGCTCAATGACTTTGTACGGGCCATGGTACTTGGTGGTCAGTTTTGGGGAGAGACCGGGTGTTGAGCAGGGCACACAAAGCCACACAAGGGAGCCGGGACCAAAACTACGATCTTTGACACATTCGTCGTGACGATGCTTCTGGCGCTGCTGATCGGTCGATGTAAACGAACGGACCAGTCGACGGCATTCCTTGATGGCAAGCCAGTCGACGGCATGCCTGCCGGGTGGGATCCGGGGTTCGGATCCAACCCGGCTGGCATTTTTTCACCATTTTCTTTTCGACTAAAAAAATCCTTCATCTCTTTCGATGACCCACCACAACCTCTCATTTGCTTTCCGAGGTTTTCTTGACTGCCAATCCTTATTTTCTGTCTCATTTCACGGAGCCCCTCATTTCCCATTTTCTGATTCGCTATATATATATATATATATATATATATATATATATATATATATATATATATATATATATATATATATGTGTGTGTGTGTGTGTGTGTGTGTGTGTGTGTGTGTGTGTGTGTAAAGGTTGGCAGTCAAGAAAACCTCGGAAAGCAACAAAAGGGAGAATGTGATAGATCATAGAAACAGATAAAGAATTTGGAAAGCTTTCCGAGGTTTTCTTGACTACCAACCCTTACTTCTGTCTTAATTCGACGAGCCCCTCATTTCCTATTCTGATTCGCTACATGCATAGCGAGGGCCTCTGTTCTGCTAGTCTTAGTGCCTTAGGGAGCTTAAGAGGGTTCAACGCTGGTCGACCACTCTCGACATGTCGTAGACACTTCAGCCACGGACCACAGGTTAAAAAAAAGGTCCCCTTCCCCGCGAGTAGTCCGAGTGGCGCCGGCTAGCACCCCAGTATCAGTAAACAAAAACAACTTAAGATCAATAGCCCAGAAAGTGGAGGGGAAAATAGCCCCGTCGGTAGCGTAGTGGTCATCGCACCAGACGCGTATTCTGGAGGTTGTGGGTTCTGATCCCACCCGGCGGACATTTTTTTCTCCACTTTCTTTCAGTCTTTCCAAATTCGTTATCTTTTTCTATGTTCTACCACATTCTCCCCTTTGCTTTGCGGGGTTTTTTTGACTGCCAACCCTTATTTTGTGGGATTCTACATTTCACGCACTAGTTATTTCCCACACCGCAGCTATCCGCGCTCAGCAAACATGCCTTGCGAGCGCCGGCTGCGGACGGGTCCGTTGCTTGCGGAGGCAGACAAAGGCAGGAGGCGACAAGGGCAAAACACTAATGGCAGGATTTATTGCAACGTGCAAATCAAATACAGTGCATAGAGACTGATCGTAGGCCATAAAAGTAACATTGGGAGTGAGGCATTAAACAACGCTAGAGATCGAGATGGTTCGACTCACCGATGGAATACCGGAGCAGCGGGGCGCCGCGCGTGCCAGTGCGGGTGCAGTCTGCGAGCTCACACCGAATCCGCGAGCGAGGGGCATTGTGCAACGCCGGCCGCGATGGGAAGCTAGCCAGGTAAGGGTTCGCGTGAAAGTCGCGATCCTCACAAATTCTGTCTTAATTGGATAAGCCCCTCAGTTCCTATATATATATATTTATATATATATATATATATATATATATATATATATATATATATATATATATATATATATATATATATATAGAGAGAGAGAGAGAGAGTGAGAGAGAGAGAGAGAGAAAGAAATGCCGGCAGTACACAAAGCCAAAGAAGGCATAAGGGAATGGTTAGACTATTTTTTACTGTTAGTGACGTTACATTATGTTTTTATTATTACGTGAGAAAGAAAGACGTAAAATACAAATGACGTAATAATAAAAAAATAATGTGACGTCACTAACAGTAAACACTAGTCTAACCATTCCCCTATGCCTTCTTTGGTGTTGTAGACTGCCAGCATTTCTTTCTGTATTTCCTAACGAGCCCCTCATTTCCAAACCCTATTATCGTGCGAAAGCTTAGCGATTGCCTCGGCTCTGGCAGCCTTGATGCCAAGGTAGTATAAGAGGGTTTCCCGCCAGTTAGCCGCTTATGACAGGCTGTAGACGTTCGCGTCACGCCCCGGGGGTTGAAAAGAAGGTCTCCTTCTTCCCGTGTAGTCTGAGTTGCGCTGGCTACCACCCTCAAGCGTCAGATACAGTTGCAGTAAATATAAATACCCCAGAAAGTGAAGGAGAACACAGCCGCCCGAATAGCTGAATTGGTAAGGCATTCGAGATCTAATCGAAAGGCGTGGGTTCGGTCCCCACTCTGGGCACGTGTTTTTATTTCTTTCTTTCTCACGTATAACAATAAAAAATAATGTAACGTCACTAACAGTAAAAAATAGTCTAACCATTCCCCTATGCCTTCTTTGGCGTTGTAGACTGCCGGCATTTCTTTCTGTATTTCCTAACGAGCCCCTCATTGCAAACCATATATATATATATATATATATATATATATATATATATATATATATATATATATATATATATATAGATAGATAGATAGATAGATATACAAAGAGCGAACTCTCACAAAGAGCACTCGGAAATGTATGAGTACGTTGTCAAACACACGGCATGAACCATAAAAACGATGTTTACTTGTGTATCGACAAAAGAACTTGCCTTCATAAGAGTAAAGTTTACATCGCATTGCGGCAATAAAGTGACGTCAACGTTACTCTAATGAAGGTTAGTCAGTCAGTCTGTCGGTCTCCTGTGCGCCAACTTGCCTAAATTCCCTAAAACGGTGGCATCGTCCTAACATTACACTACGCATTTATTATTTAGGACCCTTAAACACAAACCAACATTAAAAAATAAGACTACAGAAAAGGAGTGCTCGCTTTTTTATGATAGCTTTGGTAGCTTTGGTCGCACTTTCACAACGCATCTCTTATTGAGAGCGCGTTTAATGTCATTACATGGAAAAACTGAGCATCAAGGCTAAATGTTTTGGATAAATTATTCCATTCGACGATATAATATAAATCACTCACATATAATTCCTGCTTCGTCTGGGTAAGGTACTATACCAAAGCACAGTTTCACTTAATCTACACGGCCACTGTTCTTTTTTTTCTGAGTGCACAAGTTTATTGCCATAACATCTCTTATATCTATGCGATCGTTGCCCTTCTTTGCATCAAGTTTCGCTTCATGTACATTGTTGCCGTTATTGTCTGAATCTTTACCTTGTAATTTGTACCATTAGGATGATACAAACTTTGCTGTACGAGCCTGCTAAAATTCCGGGTGTGTATTGCAGTACTGTATATATTGAAACAGTCAGGCGAGGACGATTGAGGTCAGCTTTATTCACGAGCGTGGGCGCGGCCACCCAAGAGAACAATAACCATTGCACCAAGGGGTGATGAAGACAGAAAGTGTAGAAAAAAATGACCGCCTGGTGGGATCCAAACCCACGACCTCCATAGGGAGCTTAAGAGGGTTTAACACTGGTCTACCACTCTCGGCATGTCGTAGTCGCGTTCCGGGGTTAAAAAGAAGGTCCCCTTCACCCCAAGTAGTCCCAGTGGCACTGGCTACCACCCCCAAACAAGGAAACAAAAATACCTTAACATAAATACCCCAGAAAGTGTAGGGGAAAATAGTCCCGCCAGTAGCGTAGTGGTCACCGCACCAGACACGTATTCTGGGGGTCGTGGGTTGGGATGGCACCAAGAGACTATGGCACCAAGACTGCCAGAACAGAGACCCTCGCTTCGCATATAGCGAATCAACATGAGAAATGAGGGGCTTGTTAATTAATTGAGACATAAATAAAGGTTGGAAGTCAAGAATGCCAAGGAAAGCAAGGGGAAAATGCGGTAGGTCGTTTATTTTTGTTGAAACAGATGAGTAATTTTGAAAGACTGAAAAAAAGTGGAGAAAAGTGGAGCTCCTGGGTTCGCATCCCACCCGGAACTAGTGGCATAAGCAGCAGAGCAGTGAGTTAGACTATAGGGAGTGCAGCGCATATCCTAAAAGGAAGGATCCCTGAAAAGACGAAATCGCAAAAACGAGGAAAGTATTAGCGGTGGGAAAATGCAAGAATGCGGGACCCGCCTGCCGTTCTGCATGTGTCGCCTACTGATTTAAAGCCGTTTTTCATCCAAGATGAAATACTTAGCGGCGGCAAGGTCAGCGTAGAAAGTTTCTTGAAAAAGGAGAAAGTGCATCTCATACGTTAACAGCTTTCTCTGCTATATCTGTTATCAGTATTTCGATCGTGAAACACTGACTTTATACCAGGCATCACCGCTCGCTGCATTCGACGTGGTGGCATGTTTGGACATGTTAAGGGTTGCACAAAAGAACAGATTGCTAGAGCAAAATCTACATTTGGGTGTTTCGCTTATTCGATGGCTGAAGGCAACGAAATAGACTAATTATCCGTCTCGTAACTCGGCGCAAAATAGTTTAAAGCCACGAGATGAGCCCGTGAAAACACACGTGTCAAATAATCATGGCGCGTTTCATTGCGGGAAGCTACTCATCTGCTATTAGTTGCACCGTATATTTAAGGCCGGCAGAGAAATTTAAACCACCTGGGTCTCTTTACGTGCGTTGGAATCCCCACACATCGATGTTTTCGTTTTTCATTTATATCTGAAAAACCGCAGCCTGATGCGTTGATCAAACCCGGATCCTTGTGGTCATCAGCCAATGGCTCAAACTCAAAGCAGGCATTTTTTTTTCAAACTGGACAAGCAATTGTCTGTCTGCTGGTGTTTCTTAATAAACAGTGTCCTAGACGGGCATTTTTAACTGTGGGATAACGCAGATTTTTTGGCAGTGAACAGGTATGAGCAGGTTAGCGTGGTTCTTTCGTCCGCAAGTGGTGGTTCGTTGGTTTCAACGTAAGGACGTTATCGGTGATGGCCTACACGCCCCAGACGAGGGACATAAATCTAAATTGTGTATTGGGTTCAGTCCTTTCAAGTATCACTGCTTGGCTGACCCATACACAATGCAACCATAATCCAAGCAGGAGCGTACAACAGACCGATAAAGTCGTAAAAAACATACCCTGACAGAAACCCAATGTTTGCGTGAAAGGTCTCTAAAAACGTTCAGAGCTCGGGATGCTTTATTTTTCAGGGTATTTATGTGATGAAGGAAAGTGAGTTTTTTGTCAAATGTTACGCCAATAAATTTATGTTCATTTTGTACGGGCGAATTGCTTTCCTTCAGTTACACAGTAAGATCGATCGGTAACCCTCATTTGAATGTGAAAAGCATAGAGGCTCTTATGTGTGGTGAAAAGTAGAAACCTTTTTTGCGTGCCCATTTTGTTAGTCTTTTTATAGTCAACTCTTCTTGCATTTCGCGTGTCGCTACATTGGGTAATGAGCAAGCTATTTAAAGATCATCAACATGAACTGAATACACAAACGACTTTGCAATTATCTTGGTTATAGAGTTAATTAACGCGTAGAATTCTTTGCCCAGTACCCCACAGCCTGGACCGTGACGCCCTCGATATCTGCATTTTCACAAAAATGCAGATATCGCGGAACTTCCATCTGTAATCGTTATAATTGCGTAAACTGAGATAATTGGTCGGACAAAATACTGAAAAACTAAAAAACAAAAGAAATACTGAAAAAGTACTGAAAAGGTCAAAAGCTACAACGCATGCCAATTCCATAATAATGAAGATTTCGCGAAAGTGCAACAGGTAATCGTTATAATAGCGTAAATTGTGATAAATGGTAGAACGAAATTTTGGAAAGCTAAAAAAATAAAGATTATGTAAAATAATTACGGAAAATTCCCAACCATGTAACGCCCTACATTTCCACAATATTGCAGATTTCCCGAAAGTTCGAAATGTAATCGTTATAACAGTGTAAATAGAGGTAATTGGTCGAACGAAAATTCGACAAACTAAAAAATAAGAAAAATATTAGGCAACTGCGGAAAATGGCGAACCGTATAACACCCTGCATTTCAGCCATAATGCAGTTTTCGCGAATGTTCCACTTCGAATCGTTAGAATAGAGTAAATGGATATAGTTGGTAGAAAAAAACTTTGAAAAACTAAATTCAAACTCAGCTCAAGAAACACTCAAGGCTCAACACAACTCAAGACCAGCGGCAAGACAAAAACTCAAGACAAGCGGCATAAGAATGATACGCATTAGTACATAATTCTCGGAATTTCTGCAGAATTTTTTAATGACAAACAGTGTTGTGCTTAGAATACATAATCTTAGAATCCGGGCCATCCTTTCTTAATAAAGTTTTCTTCTTCCTTACTAGAATAGAGCGCTAAGGCACCCCATTCTCCTGTGCAAAGCTCATCAATAATGTTGAGCCTAGGCGCACTTCAATGGAACGGTTTGCCATGAAGTCGTACAGGCAATGGAGTATTCTTCTGCGGATGCCTAGTTCTGCAAGTGGAGGCATGATTCCCAGCCTCCATGTGGTGTCGTAAGGCCTCTATAAGTCAAAAAAGACTTCAAGGCAGTGTTGTTTGTGGATCAGTGCTTCTCGTACGGTATTTTTGAGGCGGACAGGATGGTCCGTTGTTCAACACGCTTTTTCTAAACCGCTCTGGCTAACGCCAAAATGTTCATTTTATTGTACGAAAAAGTTCAACCTGATATTCAGCCGAAGTTCCGACGTTTTGGCTAGACAGCTGGCTATGGGTGTGGGACTACTAAGAGAGGTTCGCGGCTCTCCAGGTTTAAAGAACGCTACAATCAATGCTTTTTCCAATGCTTCCGGAATTTTTCTTGTTATCAAATTTTGTTTTAAAAACATCAGAAGTGCTTCAGAAGTACCCGAAAGATGTGCGACGGTTTTTCAGTGTAAACCATCTAGGCCGGGGCAGTATGCTTACCGGCGAATAGAGCTCTTTTAATTTCTTGGGTGCAGTTAAACTGTTTTATGAGTCGTTAGTGCCGCCCCTTGTTGGCACTCCGTTTCTCTGCTGTGTCTTTGTACTTCAAAAACGCTTCTGCGCATTGTGCAGAACTTGAAAATATCGAGAAATATTTATCCAATATATTTTCATTTTTGTCAATGCTTGTGTGTACATCCGGTGCTGTTAAAAAAGGTAGTGTGTGTAGGAGCATGTCCCATTTGGCTTAGGAACTTACTTCATGCCTTTTTGTGTGACTGAGCTGCTTATGGACGCGACATGATTTTGCCATGAGGTTTCTCAGCATTTTAAAAAGAACGCTAAATAGATGTTCATCCGCCGCGCGGCGGATGTACCTCTATTTAGCTTTCTTTTTAAAATTTAGTAGGTTTTTCTGCCTTCGGCGCCGTCGAAAGACACATCATGCTTTTTCTTTCTGGTTTTTGCCCTCCTGACACCCTCCGCTTCGGTTGACGGAGGAATAGCTATGCGTGCGGCAATAACAGTGCACGATGTCAACACTTCTTCAGTTTGTCAATGCTGAGAGAGTGCGAAAAAATCCCGGGCCATCTACACTAACGTGAGACCTGGAGAGGGGCGAAGCATGCAGTTTATAAGTGTACTCTTGCCGCCTTGGTGTTATTGCCAATTAGGATGAAACCATTGCGGGGTAAAGGTACACAGCTTTCTGTAAAAGTCTTATGCCTTTGAAGCACGAAGCCTTCTAGCGCGAGGCGTTGAAAAACGAGTGTCCCGGTGTGTTCTTTTATATGCGCTAAGTTCAAGCCCGAGGCATTAGAAAACGAGTATCCCGCTGTTTTAGTACCGTGAAAACACCGACGATGAGATGAGACGACGACATGAGATGATGACAGCCCAAGCCCCTAAGGGGCTTCGCCCTAAAACTGTGTAAACTTGCTTCGGAGTTAAAAAGGCCCAGTCGCCAAACTGAAGTGTCCAATGGCGTAGTTTTGCCCGAATAATTGTTGGTGAAGATGTTACGCTGATGAGCACAGGTCGCTCCCCAATGAACTGTATCGCTAAAATTGCTGAAACCAGAGGGCGCGCTAAGCAATAAATGTATGCAGCCCATCTTTCCTGATCTTGGAGGTATGTAGGTATGCACGTCTGCTGGTGTTCCGAAAACAGACACTACTGAACAAAATAAAATCCTCTAAAGTCTTGCCTCTAGCGTCAGTTTTTTCACACTCCCAAAAAGAAGGGTGGGCATTAAAATCACCCTCTATTAAAAACCGCGCCGATAGTTGGTGTAGTATGCCTTTAAATCATTCAGCGTTATTGTGAGGTGTGGTTCCAGGTAATTTCACTAGATAAAGTTTCAGAGTACCGGCACTTTTTTCTCCAACTGTTCTATGCCGCCGCCATAATCATTGGTCAGTTCGCGTCACGTGGCATTTGTTTAAACTGCGATGGTTCATGGGTGCCGCCAATTGGTTGTTTATGCGTTTCCTATTAGCCAACCGTGGTGGCCTTGTCTTGTCATACCTGCTCTATGGTTGCGTGCGGCTGACATCGTTCCCAATGCGGATCAAACATCCCGCGCTTAGCAGCATTTCAGCTGCAAAAGCGCGCTCAAAGATGCCATTTTGCTGCGTCTTCGGCGGTGTTGTTTACAAATGACCCGATGAATTTTTGCGGCGAGGCGTTAAAGCGACAATCTCGAAACGCTTATAAACACCGAAATGTCAGCCATTGCTCACTTACGTGCCTCAATGGCGGTACTCTGAAAGCTCAGTTAGTGACTCTAGTTCCAGGTACACATACACCACTGTAATTGTTTTGAATGCAACAAGGTGGAAGCAACCGCTTCTAGGCTCGTTTAAAGTTCGTGTTTTAGAGCAGCACTGGCAGTTTGAACAATTATTGCAGCGCCACCGGAGCCTGCTTGCCTGCTCTCGGTCGCAGCAGAAGACCTGATCATTTTTATTGTGTTTTGGTGTTTATCACCAAGTTTGTTTCGCGAATACATACTGCCGCAGGTGAATGTGTGGCCGATATGCTTTTGACATCAATTTAGGGTATTTAAAAGTTCCCTGCACTTTCAGTGACTAAGAAAGCCATCGTGCCTCTTTTGTATTGTGTTTCTCGTGTGTCATTTGTTCTGGGGCGCTATAATTTTTGGTGGCTACTTTTTGTGGGGATCAAGGGATTGGCGCCGCTCTTTGTACGTTTGTGAGGCCGGTGAAACCAGCGTCACCACATCTCTTCGTCTGATGGCAAAGGAGTTGCTGACTGATCAGGCCCTCCTTCGTGTGTGAACCCCTAGGAGTGCTGGCTGCGCGAGACACAGTGGGCACCAGCTGCACAGTGTTTGGGGAAGCAGAACCGGCGAGTCCCACGTCCCTGCTTACTTTGCCATCAGGGGCTAGTAAAACAGGACTAGGGAACGCTGACATGCCCTAAACAGTGATGCTAGACGCCACTACCAGTGGGGGTTCTCCAGCCAGTGTGGCAGCATCCTCGGCTGCTTTCAGAAACCGAGAGGGGGCGGAGGCAGGACTATGTCGGCGCTCCAGTGCTGGGTCGCTGCCGAGACAAGACGCCGCTTCGCCCCCGGCGAGATGCGTCCATATATGCTTCGGATAAAAACATCGTGTTTTTTTAGTGCTTCAAGGAAAGTGATGTTCTCAGTGACTTTTAAACATAATTTTCATTTGTAAAGACGTCAGAAGACGGGGGATAGGATGGGTGGGGGTTTCGCAGTTCGATATATTGAATGCGTTATTGGTAGTTTTCAGTTGGGTAGTCACGGTCGGCACATTGTCCGCATGCCAGCTTTCCTGTTCATGTGTTTGTACCATGCCCGTAACGCTGAAACTTGAAGCACCTACGGGGGTTTGGAATATACGGGTGAACCTGAGAGCAGCGAATGAATACAGAATTTATGGCCCAAGAAAGGGTTTTTCTGCCAAAGGTCAGGACAATACGTTTGGTCTTGCTTTCGTTGCCATTGCGTCTCATGGTAATTCGCTGCACCGCAGCTACACCTTCATTTCCCAGGCCTTTAAGAAGATATTGTTTCGTTTTGTTCAATAGTTCAATTTCAATCAAAACCACCTTCCACATACTCAGGGTGTGGTGCACAGAGACAGCTATTTTGAGTTAACACATGTTGGTTTGGTTCAGAAGTTTGTCAGAGCGTTTCTGGTGTATACTTGAACAAGTACATGACCTCATGACAATTTCTTTCGTTATAGTTGCTGCCAATAATGGATTGCCGAAATCGTGCTCTTCTGAGCACGAAGTTGCTGGTGAGTACAGTTTCAGCCTCAAGGCAGTGGACCACAAGAAAATTGGGAAAATTCTGTGCTGCGCAAACTATTCGGCGGGGAAGTAACTTTTTTTGCTTCGGTGCGTACTCTTTCGGCGCCCGATAAGTTTGAAAAGGGTTTTTTTTTTTTAAATACCATGCCCCATAATGTAAAGATAGCATAAAGCATCCGCCCAGGTATAAAGCTGAGAGCCGGGGTACTTTCTTAGTGACCTAACCCTGATGGCCAACGAGGTCTAGGAGTTCGTTTCCTGCTAGATAGACAGGGCGCCCATCGTCCAGGACATGGGCAGGACTTCGACGGCCACAGTACAAGGCTTCTACCCTCCATCTCTCAGCAGCTCGCCACGGTTGGTCACAGTTTATGCGTGAGGGCTCCAGGTCTGCGTGTCGCCAGTCACCGCCACCATGAATATATACTCGTGAATGGACACTCAATCTGCCCATGCGGGGGCAAGCGAAAGGGTTTCACAGCAAAAAGCTTACCTCTATTGTACTAGCTCAGGCCTTCCTCTCTACATTTTTGTTATACGTTCGTTCTACTTATCTCTATAATTGTCTTGCTTAAGTTATTTAGTGTACTTTGCCTAATTAGCAGCTTTTGTGTAAACATTTGTTGATAAAAACAAGCCTTCAGTCTTATTTTTAAAAAAGCAACGATGTAAAACAGCCAAGCCAATTGAACATCTTCCCTCTCCCCCGCTCGCTTTTTGCTTATATATGTAGTGTAAGGCCGATGGTAGGAGACGCGAGACCGGTGGGCTCAAACCGCTTTATTCGAAGACCGAGCCGGTAGGCAGCAGGATGGTGACCAACCCCGGTTTCTCATGATCCTTCGAAGAGGAAGCAGTCAGTGACGATGAGTGCGTACACAAATGTAGTCGTAGCTGCAAACGAACGGTGCTGATAGTTGCATTCCACGGTGACATTGGATTGGAGAAACGTTTATTGTGCCTGCAATAAAGCGCGGGCGCGCGTTTCGGGCGTGGCCTACGTCGTCGTCTTGGCGGGTGCTCTGCGAGGATACTCGCTCGCCGTTGCCGGCTCGCGAGGTTCCTGCCTAGCCAGCGCCTCGATGACCTGCTAGACGGCCTGGAGTTGCGCTTCTTGGTGGTGACTCTGCATTGCTTCCTCAAGCTGCGGTGGCATACGTCCTGAGTTAGCTTCGCTTGGATGTTTGGAGCAGTCCCAGAGCATGTGCTTGAATGTGGCTGTTTCCCTGCGGCACGGTCTGCACTTGTCGTCGGGGTGTGATTCCGGGTACATCCGGTGCAGTAGCGCCGGGCTCGGAAGCGTCCTTGTTTGTAACTGCCTGAACGGCCGGGCCTGTGACCTGCTCAGCTTTTTGCAGGGAGGCGGGAGAAGACTGCGGGCCAGCAGAAAGGCCTTGGTCAACTCGTTGTAGCTGGTCATTCGGTCTGTGGCGATGAACCACAACGGGCGGCTGTTGCCCAGGACGCGGTCCGTTAGTCCTCGCGCTCGGGCGTGTGCGGTTTCGTTGTTTATTTATTTATTTATTTATGATACCCTCAGGGCCAAAGGCATTACAGAGGGGAGTGGTGTGAGAGCAATGAAATAAAAAACAACAACAAAAAAACAGCACAAAGACGTTAAGATACAACATACAATAAAATCATTAACACAATGTAATTAAAAATTGCAACTGCGACTCATCAAAAGCAAACATTAGAAGAACTGATTATACAATGTTAGCTAGAACACTTCGAAACTGGTGTACGTCATTAATAGATACAGTGTCAAAAGGAAGGCGATTCCAGTCACGACTTGTCCGGGGCAAGAAGGAATGAAAACAATGCATTGTTTTGCATATATCAATTCCAACTTTGCACTCATGGTCAACGCGACGGGATTGATAATGTGGCCTAGGTATAAGCTCGTCACGCAGAACGGGGTGGTGATACAGCTTATGAAAAATAGTTAGTCGTGAAATTTGACGCCTAGTGGAGAGAGATGGGAGGGCTAAATCAGATTTCATTCTAGTAATGCTCGCGGTTCGATGGTAGTTGGCTAGCACAAATCTAACAGAATAATTTTGAACAAGTTCTAGTGCAGTTATAAGTTTTCCGTGACATGGGTCCCATACTCAGCATGCATATTCCAGTTTCGAACGAACTAATGTTTTGTAAAGCAATAATTTCAGTGATGAAGGAGCTGTAAAGAAGTTGCGACGCAAGTAACCCAACATGCGGTTAGCCTGGTTAACAATATGCTCAATATGAAGGTTCCAGGTTAAGTTCGTGGTAATGTGAATGCCAAGGTATTTGTAGGAAGCAACTGATTCTAATTGGACATTGTTAAGAGAATATTGTGTTGGGTTGGTCTTAGTACGAGAAACACGCATTGTCTTGCATTTGTTAGTGTTGAGTTCCATTAGCCAAGTTTTAGACCAATTAACAACAGAGTTCAAATCAGACTGCAAAATGGTAGTGTCGTTATCAGAGGTTATTTCGCGGAAAATAACACAGTCATCAGCAAATAAAAGGACATTAGATTTTAACAAAGAAGGCAAGTCATTAATATAAATAAGAAACAAGAGGGGCCCAAGGACCGAACCCTGCGGTACACCTGAATAAACAGGGCTGAATGGAGAGCAAGATTGATTAGCGACAACAAACTGCGAACGGTTAGTCAAAAAATATTCAATCCACGTCAACAAACTTCTGTCAATGTTTAATTGATTTAGTTTATGAAGCAGTAGCCCATGTGAAACCTTATCGAATGCCTTTGAAAAATCTAAAAATATGCAGTCAGCCTGCGAGGACCTATCTAAAATTTGATGTAATTTGTGAGTAAAATAAATTAGTTGGGTTTCACAGGAGTATGTCTTGCGAAAACCGTGTTGGGCTGCTGCGAAAAATGAGTTCGATTCCAGATAATTAACCAAATTACTGTAGATGACATGCTCTAGTATTTTGCAGCAGTTACTGGTAAGAGAAATGGGGCGATAATTACATGGATTATTTTTGTTGCCGGACTTGTAAACTGGAATCACCTTTCCTATTTTCCATTTCTTAGGAAGCGTACCCGTGTCCAATGATTGCTGAAATATTTTTGTTAAAATGACAGAGCTAAGGCCAAAATTTTGTGCTAAGGCCATCAAATCCAGGAGATGAGGAATTATTTAGGTCAGTGATAAGTTTAGAGATACCGGAAACATCGATTTGTACTGGAGGCATAGCTGCGCAACTGAGTGCTTGGGTTGGAGGCTTCGCAACGGTAGACGCCGCGGAAAAGTTTTTTTACGAATGTTTCGTTGAGAAGCATAGCACAAAGATTGCTGGGAACTGGTTCGTCAGATGTGTCGTTTAAGGTGATGGTGTCATCGGACGGATGGTTTATGGTACGCTAAAATTTTTTTAAGTCTGAAGAAAGCATTGACGGAAGAACAAGAGATAAAAAATTCTGTCTAGCGTTTTTTATAGCCGAAATGTAATCATTGGAAGCAATCTTGTACGCAATCCCAACGCGAGTTAGAAGGTGAGCGTCTGGCGATGCCATACAAACGTTTTTTCTTATTCGACAGACGCTTGATATGAATGTTGTACCATGGTGCTTGAGCATGCGTGGTGATGACTCGCTTTGGTATGAATTTATCGATGAGTTCCTGTGCTTTAGCTTCAAACCTGTTCCAGTTAACTGCTACAGAGTTGTCAAATGTACTCTAGAATACATCTGTAAACTCGTGAAGTTCGTTATTGAGTGCGTCGAAGTTGGCTCTGTTATAGTCAAGGATGGTTTTACCTTTTTTTGAGAGCGCTGAAGCAGTAGTTTTAATGTGAAAATTGAGCAGCAAGTGATCACTAATTCCGGGAGAGCAAGTAACAGCAGAGATGAGATCCGGTGTAGTAGTTAAAATTAGGTCAAGTGTGTTAGATGCGGTCGAGGACAGCCTAGTGGGTTTGGTAACAAGTTGAGTGAGGGAAAAGACAGAACACAAATCCAAGAATTCGTGTGCTTCAGTTGAGTATGGCATTACAGTGGGAGGGGTGTTGCTCCATTTTATATTAGGGAAGTTAAAATCTCCCATGAGGATGACGGAGGAAGAAGGAAACTGTGTGCAGATAATATTGAGGACGTCATGTAGTTCATTTGTGAAACAAGGCAACGAAGAGGTGGGTCTATAGCAAACACCTAGGATAAACTTGCGATGGTCAATGGTTACCGAGGCCCAGATGATTTCAAGATTGCTGCACACAGAAATGCTTGATGAAAGAAATTCGTTCGAAATGGCCAGAAGTACGCCACCGCCTCGAGACTCGGTGTGGTCGCATCGGTAGATGTTAAATCTGGAGGCATCGTGGAAAATTTCGGAGTTTTGTATATTATTAGACAGCCAAGTTTCAGTGATTGCGACAACAGCCGCAGAGCAAGAATCTAATGCAGATGACAGTACATCTTGTTTATTAACGACGCTGCGCGCATTGGTGAATAACACAGAGAGATGTGTTAACGTCCGTCAACTACCCCTATCGCTTCCCTATGCCGCAGTATCACGGACAGGCGCAGGCGCAATGACGGGTTCTTGCAAATCAGGGTTTTCATTGCTCTGAAAATTTTCAATACTGTCAGTGTTTGCGTTGTAAGTGTAACGTTTTTTGTTTACGGTAAGCTTGTTGTGACTCAGCAAAAAGGGAGGAGAACCGGGTGGATTTTTAGCGAATTCAGTAAGCTTTTTCCGGGCAATGCGGGTGGCTGGACAAAAATCTTCGGATAGTGCAATATTTTTCTCTTTGAAAAGCTTCCGTGCCGAAAGCATTTGTTCTTTCACTTTAAAGTTCGAAAACTTCGCGATAACCGGACGACATTTGTTTGGCGAAAGACTGCCTATACGATGTGCCCGTTCGATTGAACCAGCGGGAAGTGAGGGTATCACTTCATTTAGAATTGCAGTCAATTTTGTTTCAGTTTGTTGCCAGGTTTCCTTTGAGTCAGGTAACCCATAAAACAACAAGTTGTCACGGCGTGAACGGTCTTCGAGTTCATCAATGCGCGACTGCAAAAGAGTATTTTGTGTGGCTAAAGAATCAGCAGTGGACTGCAATTCTGTAATTTGCGCACCAAGACCATCCACAGCACGAGATGTTTCCTCCAGGGCGTCCAGTCTTAGTTGAATGTTCGAGACATTCGTTTCAATAGACTTTTGTCCGGTTTTAATACTTTTGATGTCTGCCACAACCTCGGCCTGAAATTTAGAACTTTGGAGTGAGCGGGCATGAACATCCTTCAGTAATCGGAAGAGAACGCCCATCTGTTCGGCAGGGTTTTCAGGCAAGCTTTCAATGTCAAGAAGGGCTTCTGAGCGAGTAGTGGGCCCGGGGTTGGATTCAATGTCTCCGCAGCATAGTAATAATAACGCCATAGAAAAACACTCCGACAAAGTTTCACGCAACACCCGTGGGCACGGGAACAGCAGGGTACAACGGTCATCGGTTTTTCTCGCGTACAGAGAAAAGTGGTTACACACCTGCATGATGAAAAGTTGTCGATTAGGAGCCGCTCCGAAGGCGCTGCTCCCATGCCCACTGAAGAGTGTGTTGGCGCGCCAGCTGCTTAAATCCTCGCGAGCTGATGATGCAGTCGTCCATTGGCCTGTCCGGAGGAAGGCGAGTTCGGTTGACGCGTGCAGTTCATGGACGATCACGCCACAGGTCCGCGCAGTTGGCGTAGCATCCAGCTTGTCAGTCGAAGGGGCCGCTATCGGCAGCGTGTAAGTGATGCCGGGAGATGCGCTGACCACAGCCGATAGCCACGAAACGAGCATAGCAGGCAGGATCTGCATGATGAAAAGTTGTCGATTAGGAGCCGCTCCGAAGGCGCTGCTCCCATGCCCACACTCATGTGGTTGGCATTCTCCGACGCTCCGCCTGCGTGCGCACGGTGACAAATAACTTTCAGTTACAAATGTGGCTCCCACTGAGCTCACACAAATAAACACACACATACCTGTCTATATATGCATATGTATGTATGTATATATATATATATATATATATATATATATATATATATATATATATATATATATATATATATATATATATATATATATATATATATATAACCGGTTTGCGAACCGGTTCAAGCGGGTTGTAGTTTGCCCGCACCACCGTGGTGGCTCAGTGGCTATGGCGTTGCCGTGCTGAGCATGAGGTCGCGGGTTCGATTCTTGGCCGCGGCGGCCGCTGATGGAGGCAAAAAGCAAAAATGCCCGTGTGTACGAGATTTCGGCACACGTTGAAGATCTCTAGGTGGCCCAAATTAATCCGAAGCCATCCACTACTACGGCGCGCTTCATCGCCTGCGTTGCGGCGGCGGCGCGTTAATCCCTACAACCCATTACAATTGTAGCTTACCCGAACTGTAACCGAACCAGCATTTTTTCGGTTCAACACACTGATGTATATATATATATATATATATATATATATATATATATATATATATATATATATATATATATATATATATATATATATATATATATATATATATATATATATATATATTATATATATAATACAGAAAATAAGGGTTGGCAGTCAAGAAAACCTCGGAAAACCAACCCTTATTTTCTGTATTCCCATTTTCTGATTCGCTATATATAGATAAATATATAGCGATTAGCTACAACACCGGCATTCGGTTATTCTGTAGGTCGTGGGGGCGGGTCCCAACAGCCGAGCATGTTTTGTCTACTTTGTGTATTTTAAACAGTTAAAAAACTCTGTCTCAAGAATATTAACTGAGTTACCACCTTTTCTCCTTTGCCTTCCATGTCTTTCTTGACTGTTGGCCCTTATGTCTGCTTGAGTGTGTGTGTGCCTCTCTTCTCATGCGTCCTCGCGTCCTCGCTAAACTTTTTCATCAGTCATTGCAGCGTTCATCGCTATCCGTAGAATAAAAGCCCACAAAGGTGGTTCCCGGCTATAAGTCAGGTTACGCGCATCTTCCATAAAATTGTAGACCCATATCCCTCACAAGCATTTCCTGTAAGCTATTCGAACACATCATTTTCTCTCATCTCAAAGACTTTCTTGAAACAAATTGTTTTTTTCATCCTTCAAAACACGGCTTCAGGAGGATATTTTTATGTGAAACCCAATTAATGCCTTTCCCTAACGATCTGTTTGCATATGCTGACGTAGGTTGCAACACTAATCGTATTTTTCTCGATTTTAACGAGGTGTTTGGTACTATTTCTCATGAACTTCTCCTAAAACTAACTCCACCGAATAGTGACCTTTATGTGCTTGGTTAGATTAGATGCTTTCTTTCTTACAGGTCACAATATCTCACTGCTAACGAATGTTCTTGCAATCACTCCTCCGTAACATCAGGTGTGCCGCAGGGCTCTGTGTTAGGTCCATTGTTATTTTTTTAGTTTTATAAACGACCTTCCTACTTCTGTTAATTTTTTTTATTAAATTACTGACTGACGATTGTGTGCTCTATTCTAAAATCACGAATTCAATTGATTCTATCAAACTTCAAAAGGACCTAAATAAACAGTCTGTTTGGTGTCGTGACTGAAGAAGAAAACTTAACCCCACAAAATGTAAAAGCATGCGTGTATCTAGAACTTCTTGGGCTGCTTACACTTGCATGTGCCTTCTCAATGATACCCCTTTGTCGTCAGTGGACTCGTATAAGTATCTTGGGCTTATATTACTAACAACCTTTCTTGGCAGAAACACGTCAATTATGTTACAGATAATTCTAATCGCATGCTCAGCTGTTTGCAACGAAATTTTTCTTCTGTACCGACGAAAATTTTCTTGCGTAAAACTAGCTTCACGAAAAATTGGTACGAAACATTGGAATGTGCATGTGCCATCAGGACCCCCCCCCCCCCCCCCAGTAACGCTTGCTCTTGCTCTTGAAGCCGTTCAAAATCGCGCAGCCCATTTCAATTTGCGTAATTATTCAGTCACGCCAACGTCACAGCCATGAAAAGATTTCTGGACATTACAGATTTATCGCTCCGTCACAAATGCTCGCCCCCCTCAATTTTTCATAAACTTTATCCTTATAATGCACCTTTACAAGAGCAGCTTCTCGCTTGTCGCTCGTACATTTCACCTCGTTTAGATCATCGTTATTAATTGGGTGAGCCATTTTGCTTAACAAACCACTACAGTGATTCCTTCATTCTAAGAACAAACAAGGGCTGGAACTGCCATTCCGCTGACATCGCATCCCTCACCGACCCTGCAATGTTCAAGCTCTTCATTTTGCAGCACTGTTACATTTCGCTCACTTTTTGTTGTTTAACAGTGAGCGAAATTTAACAGTCCCACTCTTTTCTGTAAACCTTCGGGTATGGTATTTATTCAAATAAATAAATAAATAGGAGTAACCTAGGGTTACCCTGGTGCAATGTAAGGTCATGGAGCTCTCTGCATGCGAACCTAAATTGGAGCTCTTTGGCCGGGATTGACCAAAGCTTGGACAGCTGCCATTATCAGTTTTTTCTCACTTCACCATTCAAGTCTTTATCGCAGCTCGTGTTCGCAGGCTGCGACAGAAACAAGGCTTGCTACGTTTTTGCCGCAGCCATGAAGACGCGACCATAGGACCGTACCATAGTTTCTGTCACGTCAGCGTTGTGTAAATGGCGCTCTGCACTCGGCAGTCGCGGCGATGGCACTACGCTAGCAAAAATATATCGAGATGTGACTCCGCTTGGTGTAAGGCTTGCAAACCCGGTCGCAGCCCCACAAGGGGAACGATGAATTCTAGGGCACACGTTTCTCAGTGAACAGCTCACAACGAAAAGGGCTCAAGGAAGCATTGTTTCCAGCGGGTAACTCTTATCGGTCGGTGCTACTTATGAATCTGTGGGCATGCTGGGAAACAAACAGTCAAGGCTGCTATGAAACTGGTCAGCTACCAGACAGCCAATAAATGGCATTGCGAAACGCATTAAAGAGTGTCTTTTCGGCAGCGATCGGCACACGGCAACAGTTCTCTGGGCCTAGGGAAGCGTACTGGGAAGAACCACTAATTGGGCTTATCTCGCAGCGGAACGATAGCCGCGGGTGATACAAAGCGAGGAGAGCATAACTGCGCGCGCATTTCGAAGAAGCCTAGCGACGAGTAACGTTCTGCTCCAACCCACGCATGGGCAAAGGCTCCGATGAGCTTTTATGGAAACGATAGCACACCGCAGTGGCCTCTCAGATATCTCCAGGCAATAACGCCATGTAAACAAGGCCATGGCTGTTATGGCATTTTCCGTTCTTTCTTGCAGAACTGGGAAGCGGGAGGGGGGGGGGGGGGATTCCTTGCCGAAGGTTTCTCGTGTTGCGTACGTTGGGACTATTTGCACATAATCGTTGAAACCCGATGCTCCCTCTATATCTACGTATCAGCGTAAATTTCTGTGTTCGTATTTAAATCACGGCAGCTGGTAAGTGTGTTTAGTGTGATCGTGTTTCACTGCATGCCTTTGAGAGTGCCGCCTATTTTCTTCGCAATTTCTTTTCTTCGCATACTAATACTCTCGGCTGTGGTCGTCTGTTCTATTTTACAAAAATACTTTACATTTCGTTTTTACAACTGCGAACATGAGTGTGCTAGTATTACTTTCTCTTGATTAAACATCTGTTCACACGGTGTCCCTCATGGCAGGATACTATTGCGAGCCGCCAACTGAAGCAATTGTAATCAAACAATGTTCTGGAACGCCAAGGGTACATAATTCGGGAGATCACCGGGGCACTGGGTGGTGATAATGCAAATATTTTGGCTCGAGCTTTACCCGTTTTCCCGTCAATGCTGGAAAGGAATCAACCGACGAATTTAGAGCCTTGACAAACCTGGCTATGGTCAACCTCTCGTGAGAACACTGCACGCGCAGAGAAGGTTCAACAAAAAGTATATCAAAGAATTTCAAAAGGATATCAACTACCAGTTTTACGTATAAATAACTTGAATATTTTCTTCCAGGTGCTAAGCAAATGGTTAATTTATGGTCAGATGCAGAAAGTTACATATCTAACCTAAATATTACCTGTGGAAATATAGCCAGCTGGGGCTTAACAGGAAATTACTCCTACTGGAACACCACGGGACAATGTGGCGAGTAAGTTTTACCTTGCTTCCCCACAAGCCTTCCATTCTTGTAAAAATCTTGACCTGGTGCTAATCGAGCTTATATTTCTGTCCCCATTTACTGTGGTACACATGAAAAGTTAGTTTTACTTTAACGACCTATTTCACAGAAGTCAGACAATGACGTTAGGAAATTTCGCTCATCTATTAAGTGCTTTAAAGTCCAAAAACGATCCTAGCAATATCAGAAAATTGTAGAGCCAGAAACATGAATGTAGTACTTCTTGCCCGAACGATATTTAGTAACCCAGAGAAAAAGAAGGAGAGAATACACAAAATTACTATCACTATTAAAGACAAGTGCACCGTGTGGAAATGTGTCGTGTCCTCATCATCCCATCAGACGGTGCCCTCCGCCAGCTGGATGACAGCAACTTGTGTACCGAGTTCAGAGCTGGACCACGTGGCCTCCCACTGCTTATTACTTGTTATTTGTAAGCCTTTTCAGAGGCCCTTGGTTTATTGCGACATTGTCAGATCATGTGTTTAGTTGCGGCTGCTAAATCTTCGAACAAATCATCTTTTAGTGAACTGTCTACCCCCTCATGTAACACCCCTTTACTGGGGCCCTTGAGGTTTTATAACTAAATAACAAAATCTGTCCATGTGTTTATTGGGATAGTTGCAGTAGCACACGGCTGGGTGAGGGGAGGTAATCGATTGCAAACTGGCAATTAAATTCCGCCATCTCTATGATGCAGTGTACGCCGCGCAAAATTTATGGCGGCGAAATTTCAGACCGTTTAGCCTATAGCACTGGGTAATATCCTGGGAATTGCTAGTCTGTCTCTTTACCCCGTTGCAAACGACACGTTCTCGTATTCGAAGTTAGCCTGGTTGATGCATCCTCGGGTTCTTTGTGCCATATGGTTCCCATACAGAGACGAGGGCGCTGTTCTCTATAACTTGTGGATGTGTTGTGAAACTGTCATCGGCCTGTTGTTAAGGATTTTCGCCGTTGTGATGGAGATCCTAGAGCACGCATAGCTGCTCCCGGCCGCCTAGAAGACTTGGATGATGGTATCAGCCTGAGTGTCCGCAACTGCTAGGACCAGGGCCCTGTTTCTTCTTCGTTGGTCCTCTGTTTCTTAGTTGCTCGCACATATTAGGCAGGGTGACACTGCATTTCCCTGATAAAATAGCAGCACTGCCCCTACCGCACGTTGTCCAGGGTAGTCCACTGCGTCGACGTAGCATAGCGCTAGGTTCAAAAAGGGCGCCGCAGCAGTGGAACGTGTCAGCATAAGAGTGGAGTCCTTATGGAGCGCCTTAGCACGCGTCAGGCAGCGGCCTTAGTGGTTCGCCGGAGGTATGTTTCTAGAGGGTTGCGGCACCATTCATTTACCTCGTAGATCCTCTCCGATTGTATCTTTGATTCAATTCTATCCCGCGTAGGATATGTGCGGTAACTTCGGCATCACTCGCCCAGTTGGGGTCTCAGCCAGCCCATTGTATTAAATGTGTTGGGCTTCCATAAGTTCACACATCCCCTAGTGGATGCAAATATTGAGTAATAGATCAGTAAACGCAGTTTTGTAATTAGTAGAGAAGACTTGGTGGCAATCAATGCGAAGAGCAAGTTCTATTTTGGCTTTCTCTGCTCTCTTGAGTTTGATGTACGGACTAACGTAAGGGTATCTACTGATGACAAAAGCTTGAACTAGCCGGAGTAGATTGTATTCCTTGAGGCCATGGTGTTTATGGAATATCTGGGAGATGATTCAGCTAATATGAATGGCTGCATTTTGGAGGGTCTCCATTGTATCTTTGTTGGTTTATTTCGCATGTATTCCATGCCCTAAAATTTCTATGCATTCAGCTGTGGCTGTTGCATTCATCTTTGAGGGATTTCTGTGTGAGGGGCATTTCTTTGTCCCTTACTAGGCTTGGCTGAATTGTAAAAGAGGAGTTGCAATTTTGTAGGCAATGTGCGAGGGCTCTTCTTGTTCCATATTCTTGAACAATGTCAGCGTCTACTTGCAGGTGTTCTGGTATATCATTGCCGCTGTCTGCCACTGTCCAGATTGCGATGTCATCAGCATTCATGTTGTGACTTGCATTCGGATTGCGTCGTAAAAACACTTGGGTGAATCATCGTAACGTTGAAAAGAAAAGGAAATAGAACAGACCAGTGAGAGGGTTCCATGGCGGCCCATTAGCATGCGGTCTGCCTGGGGGCCTGGTAATTTTCGCGGTGTGGGCCTTCGCGCTAAGAAATCAGCATCCTAGTTACGCGCTTGCTTGTGGTGGAGCACATTATCAGTTCTAACATGTACAATCACCTCGAGACACACAATTTCTTTTTTACTAATCAACACGGATTTCGGGAGGGATTGTCTTGTGATACAAAATTGTTTGAACTAATGACTGACTTGCACTTTAACATGGACCGCAACCTTCAAACTGACTGTATCTTTCTTGACTTTTCCAAAGCTTTTTACCGCGTTCCCCACTTCCGCCTAATCTCTACATTATCTGATCTATGACTTGACTCCTTAGCATTATCCTGGATTCAAAACTTCCTTTCATTTCGGCAACAGTTCACAGTTGTTAACAATTTCTCTTCCCCACTTTCTTGTGTTAGTTCTGGAGTGCCGCAAGGCAGCGTCCTTGGGCCCTTACTCTTCTTAATCTGCATTAAAGACTTACCAACCCAGATAACTTCCTGCATGCGTCTTTTTGCAGATGACTGTATTATCTACCGTCCCATTAACACTACTCATGATCACTTAGCACTTCAAGCAGATCTTAACCTTCTTTCTAGTTGGTGCAACAAACGGCTCATGGCATTAAACTTTACCAAGTGCGAGGTAATGTGCTCCAGCCGTAAACGTGTAAATTCGGAATATTGTTATCATTTAAATAACACTGTGCTTTCCCATACTACTTCGCACAAGTACCTTTGTGTTCTTCTTACAGCCGATCTTTCATGGGTCCCAAATATCACGTCTTTCCCCGCGAAAGCATCACGTTCGCTGGGTTATCTATGTCGCAACTTGCAAAATTCACCTACTAACATTTGTAAACTCGCCCTTCAATCATTCATCCTACCCCAATTAGAATTCGCCTCATCAATTTCGTCTCGTCACCAGAACTACGTATTAAATATGATAGAAATAATACAAAATAGAGCAGCCCGGTTCATTTCACGTAACTACAATATCACCTCCAGCATAACACAAATAAAACTAGACCTGCAACTGCCGCCATTAGATAGCCGCCGTGATATTGCTGTTTTGTGCCTCTTCCACAAACATATTTTCACCCATAAACGAACCCGGCTACCACTTCAAATACCTCATTCTTTTTCACGCGGATTGCATAATCAGTCCAGTTTCCTGCTCGTATACGGTAAAACCAATGTATTTAATTCATCCGCACTGCCCCGTGTCATTCGCCTTGGGAATGAGCTCCCTGATAACGTTGTGACCATATCTAACTCGGAAACATTTCGCAGTCAGCTATTCGCGCTTTACACTATTTAATGCTATTATAAAATTTTTGTGTAACGCCTGTTACAGGATTTGCGTCTATGTTCCGTTTTTTTGTCCTCAAAAAATGTATGTTTTTTCGCTCCGTTAATGGCCACAAGTGTTCATGTACGGTCAAAAAGTGACCACTTTGTACTTTCAAATATGTATAATGCGTTTATATTTTGTTGTTATGATGTTCCTGTCTTAAATTTATGCTTTGTATTGTTTTACGTTTTCAAATGCCCCCCTTATTTTATGCACTCCGATGGGGCCTGTTAGATTTCTATGAATAAATAAATAAGTAAACTGCGTGCTCTGTTATTTTTACAACCCAGACCATAGCTCCCGACTGCCTTGTCTCCAGCCTGATTCTTGCCTACTTTAGCATTGAAGTCCCCCTTAACTACGGTATTCTATGTTTTTACTTCAGCCATTGCCAATTCCACTTCTTCATGGAAGCGTTCCACTACCTGGTCGTCGTGGCTGGATGTGGGCGCGTATCCCTGTACCACCTTGAATTTTTACCTCTTATTAAGCCTAATTACAACACCTGCTACCCTTTCAACAGTGCTATAGTATTCGTCTATGTTGCAAGCTATGGTTTCATCGAATAGAAATATAACTCCCAGTTCTCTTCTGTCCACTAGACCACAGTAACATTGTACCTGTTCATTTTTGAGCACTGTAAAGGCTTCACCTGTCCTCCTAACCGCGCTAAGCCCTATGACATCCCATTTAATGCCCTCTAATTCTTCGAACAGCCCCTCTTGACTCGCCTCACTAGATGAAGTTCTCGTTATAAACGTTGCGAGGTTCAGATTCCAATGGCGGCCTGTCCGGGTATAGGTATTCTTAGCACCCTGTGCTGCGTCACACGTCTGACTGCCGCCATGGTCAATTGCATCGCAGCCACTGGAGACGGAGGGTCGTGGGTTAATTGGCGTAGTCATGGTAGGTTGTGGCCGTTACTACACCAGGGTGGCCAATCCTGCCCTGGTGATGGAGTGCGTTACCGGCAATGGTCGCCGGGATCAGGCCGCACCCCAAGCCTCCTACAGCAATTCTATGAACACACGGATTTTTTTAAAACCCGGTGGGCATTGTCCGACACCCGGGACTCGAACCATGGTTCTTCTGCACGTGAGGCGGATGCTCTACTTCTATGCCACCGCTGCCAATGAATCAGCAATATTGGGGTGATAAGTTTGGATTTGGCTCATATTGCATTGAAACACTCAAGTTTATGCTGCATTCTGATGAAAACTATTTAAATTAACTTTCAAGAATTATGCGATCGCGTTTTGGTAAAAAAAGCATTGAAAGTACGGAACAGGGCCTCAAGAACCGTAGAACTATACATGGAGAGCAGGTGAGCACCCTTGGCACAATTAGCTGCTCTTTTCGAATTCTTCCCTAGTATAATAATCTCGGGCACGCCTCAAGGCACTAACTAACTGAGCAAGCTCTTCATTGCTTTGCCATAAATTTTCAAAACGCTTCATAAGAAGGCTGCTTATATCTTATTCTTCACCTTGACGAAATGGTTCGTACTCTCAGAAGGGGGGGGGGGAGGGATTTGCAGGGCTTGTAGCGGTGGCTATTTATTCCTCTACTGAAATCGTAAATATGTGAGTAGAAAAAATAAATATAACCAAAGTTATTTCGTAGGAACTGGGAAGACGAAATGAAATCATTGCTTCACATCTCTCTTTAATTGGGTTCACTTCGTCTGTTCACTTCGTCGTTGAGATCTGGGGACGGATCTTTCGCCGATCTCCTAATTGCCATCTGAATTTATATTACGCTAGCTCCAAAACACAAAAATAGCTTCCGAAAACGCCAACAAGTATTCTGAACACTCAATCCAAAAAGCAAACTACGATTGGGCAAATTAATTTGGCTCATTTTGATCCGTAAAACAGCAGGATCTGGCTCACTTTCCATACGAACTACGATCTGCGTACACGTTTGCAGGGCCTTATCTCAACTATTTTTTAGCCACCCCACTTTTAAGGGAATGTTGCCGAGTGTTCCTTTTCAATGTAGCTTTATCCGACTCATTTCGGTTTCTGGATGTGGCTAATTTCGAAAAAAGCGCCTCATATGTTTTGTTATGTTCTTTGCAAGCGCTCTCGTCTAGTTATTGGCGGTGGGCAAGTCCCAGTCGCCACTCAATAACAAACAACATGTGCTGTTCCTTACAATATTCGGTGTATATATTTTTGGTGTTTGCCTTGCTGACGGGGAAGAATTTCCAATAAAACACATTCCGTTTTTTTGCTTTTAACGAACGATTGTTTAGTCGGTATGTTTTTCTCAACCAAGCTGGTTACCCATACTTCCTGAGGAGCATCCATGTTGGGTGCGGCCGGGTAATATGCTTGGTATCCCAAAAGCTTGGCCAGTACTGCTTCTGCTTGTAGCGCTGTGGCATCGTGCGCTGATTGGAAATTTTAATGCAAATAGCTGGGGCGTTGTCGCATGCTTCGCGCTTGAATCTACATCACCACAAGTTCAATTCCCATGTGTAGCAGCAAATGCTTATTTCTGTTCATCATCACCGTAGTCATTAGCCAGGTTTTGTCCACTGCAGGACAAAGGCCTCTCCCAAAGATCACCAGCCACGTATATTGAACCCACCATTACCCCCGCCAAAATTTTCGTAGACAATCCCTCCATCGAGTCATTGGCCAACCTTTATTGCTTTTACGGTTTACTGGTAGCCACTCCTTTAAACGGATAATCCACCTTTTGTTTCTTATGCGATTGGCGTAAACCACTCATGGCGATTTTCTTGGCTTAGTTTCAGCCAGACTGTCTTGCACACCAATTTCCCTAATCCACGCGTCGGTTTTCTTATAACTAAGTCTGACCCCTTGCATACTTTTTTCCATAGCTCCTCCTTGAGCCGATCACAGTTTAGCCTTCAAGTCGTTTAGTCAGATCCCAAGTTTTTTTTCCCGTACTTCATTACTTGAATAACGCATTGCTTATATAGCAGCTTTCTGAGCGACAGAAGAAGCTTAATATTCAGGATATCAGAATTTCTACCAAAAGCAACACACCTCATCCTTTTTCTGTGGGTACTTTTCTTTTCATGAATGAGATCAGCCGCAAATACATACCCAAGACATAAGTAGTCGCTCATTGTTTTCAAGATTTCGTTGCCTACCTTGAAGTCACGTCCCTTTGCAAGCTTATTGAACATAACATTTGATTTTTTTGTATTTATTTTTAGTCCTGCAACCAAACTTTCCGAGCACAATTGGCAAAGCGTGCTCTGCAATTTCCGGCTGCTGTGACTGAACAAGATTGTGTCGTCTGCAAACTTTAGGTGGCTCACATATTCCCAAATTATTCGCACTCTGGTTTTCCCTCACTTAAGCTTTGGGAACACCCCCTCCAAAGAGGCTGTAAATAACTGAGGAGGTATTATGTCCCCTTGCCGGACACCCTTTGAATAGGAAACTTACAAGTTCTTAGACGGTGCCATATAGTTGCCGTGCATGCGTTGTATATATCTTTGAAGAGCGAAATGTACGGCTTGTCGACTCCATGGTAACGTATCGCCCTAATTACTTTTGAGGTGGGCACTGATTCATACGCTTTTTTATAATCTATAAATGCCATATACAACGGTGTGTTATATTCTGAAGATTATTGTTACCTGGTCGTTAGCGTGAGTATGATCTGAAGTTGAGAAACCCATTCTAAAACCCGCCCTTTTTCTTGGCTGTCGAAGGATTAAAGTCGTATTGCGCGATTGGCAATTACCTTTGTAAATAATTTGTAGGTAATGGAGAGCAGGCTGATGGGTCTGTGTTTTTAGGCCCTTTGACATTACCTTTCTTATAGAGAAGAGCTAAGTTCGCGCTTTTCCACGCCTTTGGCCCCGTTCAAGTCCCCAAGCACTGCAAGAAAAGGTCTGCAAGCTTTGTTAGAACGATGTCCACGCCGAGGCACACTATATCGGCCGTAATGCCATCATCTCCTGCAGTCTTGCCTTTCTCAGTTGCTTTGAACGCCGTTGCGGCCTCACCTCTCGTAACCGGCGGAACCAACCGACACCAGTTCTCGCAAAACATTTCTCTGAGTCAGCGTGAGAAGCTAGAGTCTCGCGAAAACTTCCTCCACTGTTCTTGGTATGTAATCAATATTTTTTGTTATTTTGCCATTCTCATCTCGGAGGGCATACATTCTATTTTTGCCAAGTTTTCTTGTAGTCGCTTTCAAACTTCCTCCGTGCTTCAGTGTTGCTTCAGCTTTTGCAACGTTGAATTCACGGATGTGATGTCGGCAGCCTTTGTTCTCAAGGTGCAGTCTGAATTATTCCACTTTTCTTCCCACGGAGGGCAAGTTAGGCGTCTTCCACCTTATCATGTTTATTCTTTCCCTTCTGAAATTCAGTTGGATGCGGCTTCGGACTACTCTGGGATCACTTGTTTTAATTATGCCAATTACCTGCACATCATGTACCTTCCGAGAATACAAGTTAAGATAAAGCCTCTACGGTATCGATTAGTCCCACATACAGATTCGGCCAATCGAATGGTGTGGTTGACCTACCATTCGCTCTCTTTCTCGCCCGCGGCCGTTGGAGCTCTCGCAGATCCGTCGAAGGTCTGCTTTTGTCTACGGTTGTTGTCCCGCTTCCGGCGTTTTCCGAGCCGCACGGCTCCCTCTTTTTGTCTCCGGTGCTAGGTTCCCGCACTTGGCATTCCGGACCCCCTTTAGAGAAGCAGCTCTCCAGGTGATATCCGCGGAGTGGTCAGACGCCGCTTCCTGACGAAGGCTCAAAGCTTCCCGCTGCTGCAAAACTTTCAGAGAAAACAGCCCGGCTTCGCTCTCATCCATGGTCTCATCCATGTCCATGCACGCAGTGAGTCACGTGGTCAGGCGCCGACCCAGCTGCTGAGAGCGCATGAGTCAAGCCGGCGGCGGCGGCGGCTAGCGCACGCGACGACGGTGGAGCTCGGTTCGGCAAGTCACATGATGCATTGCCCAGGCTAAGGCGTGGTTGAGGCTAAATGAAGGGCAAATTGCTGTCGACAGCAAAACTCGGCTCGACTAGGTTAGTAAAGCTTTGCTTTAGGACATACCGAAGTCTCCAAACGTTCACAAAGTCGAGAACAGGACCCCTGTTCCGCCCGTCTCCACCCGGTTTAGCGTTTTCGCGTGCTCCCGGCCTGGGTATGCGTCCGCCGGCAGCTCCTCTTCATGGAAACTATGCGAAGCAATTCCCAGGATTTCCAGCCTTCGCAAGGTGGCTGTTCTACAGCCTCTTCTCTACGATTCCTAAAACTCCTAGTTTTGGCTGCTCATCCGTGGTGTTGCGCGCGCCAATGAACTTGTAGGAATTTGTCCATACTGCCCCAGGTAGAAAACATGTGACTTGACAAGCAATTTTCTACAGGCGGCGTTGCTCCTGACGAAACGCTCTGTTAGGACGTGTTTGTTACGCAGTTTGCGAGCCAAAAGGGAAACGATAACATTCCCACAGCAGGTCAAGGAATAACGAAGACACGAGCAGCGGTGGGATTGCGACGATCGCCACACCCTCATCGACGTGGCAATTTTAAGTGCAGAGCACTTTAGGGCCTCACCTTGTCATCGTAGCTCGCTGTTAGGGTCGATATCAAACGACTGCCGGAATCAGGCAGTGCCGCGCGATAACGAACCCAAGTAGAGCCCTGCGTTACGTCGGAGGGCGTGCCGCAGAGGCTTCGAAAACCAAGCGCTTTAAATAGTCATAACCATTCGAAATTCATGACGCGCTGGCGTTTGTCATACATCTACCCGTTGTTTAGCGCGAAAAAACTGCAGCTACATTTGACCCAAAATATATGTAATTAACCGGCAGCACCCGTGTTCATTTAGTTCGGAATGCTTGTTGGGTTGGTTTTTGCGATTGTAAGTGAAAAAAGTGGCAGTGCAATGCCGGCAAGTGCGGGAGAAAAAGCAAGCACAAAAAGAACAGAACTGCCGCTGGCGCTGTTTCAGGTAGGGGGTGCGCGAGCACTACGGAGGCGGGCAACTTGAATTGCTTTGGGTAACAGCAGTGAGCGGATAACGGTTCTACAGCCAAATTTGGCGAATCACTTTCTCTGCACTTCCGTCGGCTTTCACGTGGACTGTAACAACGGCTTTAATTTTTTAATAAAGTGAGCCCGTGCAGCCAAGTGTGTAACTGTAGCCATCATGCCAACCAGTCGTCCCGCAAAGCAGGACGGGTCTGCGACGCGAGCTCAAGTGTCAACGTCATGCCGATCTGGGAACGCGGGGGAACAACGGGTCGATAACGCCGAGTACAAGAGACGGCGTCTAAACAGCGACGACACTGCGGCCACAAAAATAAATATATAAAATAATAGATGAACGTACTGTAGTCGCTAATACATTTATGCAGTCGTGTCACCAATACACCTCGGCTTGTGAACCGCCTTCTAAGTGTGTAATTGGCGATATATTGTCTATACTTAGAGCTGCCGGCTGCGAAGAGTATAAAAAAATGCTGTAGTTTAGCTTTGGTTTACCCTAGTTGAGAGCAAAAGCTTCACTGTCCGGGCTAGGCACGTTCAAGGGCCCTGGCTAGGCCCATTTTCAGGGGGTGGTCGAGGCGTGGTTTCGCAGTGATATACATACATGTTTGCAATAAATACACTGTTTATTCTTCATCTTTTTCCCCTCAAGCATTGTTTAGCCTCGCCCCTGTACGAGTGACCACAGCTGGATGTTCGTCTTCCTACATCGCACACGGCTCTGCACTGCACGTGGCATCCTGGCCGTCCTTCGTGGCGAGCCCTTATCGCTGCGGCGGCGGCCTCCTCACCTTCCTCCACCTGGTGGCGACTCGGGTCCCGTACATGTCTCCGTTCCCTCCTCACCTATCTCTCCCCTGACGCCTACTTCTCCCCGCCATCGGGGCGGAGCTCCGTGCCGGGTGCTCTGCCAGGTGGCGACACGGGTCCTCTGCACGCCTCTGTTCCCTCCTCGCCTATCTCTCGGCGGAAGGGTTGCAATCTTGACTAGTTGTAAAGACATTCTTGGGTGAAACCAGCGCTAACTTAAACAAAGACAAATGACGTGGAACACAAGTTCTATCATCCTGCGTTTGAGACAACAGGAATCGTCATAAAGGGCACCAATCATCCCATCTTCATTCACATTGTGGTAAATGCAGCGGATATAAACATAATTTTTCTGCCACTGACATTTTATTTTGGCACCGTGAGCAAACGCCCGGCGAAATTATAGAACCGTCCCACATAGCAGAAAGAGTAGACAAATGTGTCAGCCCAGCAAGCGTGTGTCTTCCTCCCAAAGAGATTGCATATCTGCGTGGGCGTTGGCTGTAGCCGGTGTCTATCTAGCTGTCTCATCACCGTGGCTATTGTAAACTTCTTTTGCTCATGCTCAGGGTTTTTTATTGCTTCGTGTGAAGTGTTTATACTCACCCTTCTTGATATCGAACTTTATTGTTAGATCATCGGCTTGTCCTTGCGTTCCACTTCCTTTGTCTTTGTTTAAGTTCGCGCTAGTTTAATCCAATATTAAGCCTATCTTTCCCCTGCCACCTATCTCTCGCCGCTATCGGGCCGCTGCTCCGTGCCGGGCGCTTGCGGAAGGGAGTTTTGTTTGACCTCTAACTCTCAAAGTTAAAACTGTTCGCCGCGCGAAGACTCCCCGAAGTAGCGTATCTTTCGCTACAAAACTGCACTTCGCGCGCCAAAGGAATGCGTTGTATCAGCTATCGCTAGCTGCTGTAAGCATACTGAGAGAATGGCATTATCTCACACTAATGACAATCGCTTCGCGGCATTCCTGTTAAGTCTGTTGCCCGCTGTAAGCACATGTAGTTCTAAATAGAGTACTGTAAGAGTGGTAATTTAAGGACTGTTGGCGCGCGCAGAAGTGCAAATAGACGTGAAAACAACAAAAAGCCGTTGCCGCAAAACGTGCAGCCGCCGCCGTTGCCGTCTCAAGTTTCACCTCATTCAGTTGCTGCGAATACATCCCGAATGGAAAGCCATTTGCCTGCTTGGAAGAATGATGTAAGCCTCTTATTAGAGAGAAAGAGAGAGAAAACTTCATTTCTGGTCAGATTAAGACCTATGCGTCGTACTCTTCCGCAAGAAGAATCATGGCCCGCTCCTCTTATTAAGATTGAAGGGCTTTCGGAGCGACATTTTGCCAGCGTCTTCCCCGTATAAACGCGCGGACATCACTGGTTCCCGTTTATGCTGGAACTTGTAGGAGGTGGGGGGATGGATTCGTGCACACGCAGCCAGGCTTCGTGCCCTCACCGATGACACATGCCCGTTGTAATGCTGGGAGATTTAAACATGCACATCTCACGGCCCAATGCAACCTGCCTGCTGTCCTCGGTGGTCGCGGTTGGCGCGCTACAGAGATGGTAAGACGCGTACGCCGGGGGAAAAACGGGCAGCCCCATGTATGTCTGGTAGAATAAAAGTCGATTCTACATCGGAAAAACACACTTAGTACTTTGAAGCGGAGCAGTACAGAGTCAAATGCGGGAGCGGCTTCCGTTTTAAGGACGATAGTGCACTCTTGGGCAGGCATTACACATAGGCCGGTCTAGCCCACGTACAACCACCCATAACACGTGGGAATACAATACGCTACGGTATTTGATGCACGGAAGGAAGTGAAATATCCGGCGGATAGTGCACCCACTTGCCGAAATGTTTCGACCAGACCCCAGCCTATATGGCTAACCATCAAGCATAGAGCGCCGAACTTATTTCTGGCACAAACGTTCAGTATCATTTTACCCTGCGAAGAAGTGAAAGGGTACTGCTCAATCTGCTCAATCACAAATCAGAAACAAGCGTGTTTGTTTCGAACATTCATTGGACTGTTGCTAGCTTTACTGGTCATCCTTCTTCTCAGAGTGAAAGGGTACTGAATTTTTGTGCCAGAAATAAGTTCGGCGCTCTGTCCTCGATGGTTAGCCATAGGCGGTGCTCTCGCGGAAATATTTCCGCATGTGGGTGCCCTATCCGCCCCACATTTCCCTTCGTTCCAAGCAACAAATATCGTGGTGTATTGTAGCCCCACGTGTTATGGGCGGTTGTACGAGGGCCAGACGGACATATGTATTAATGTGCACCCAAGAGCGCACCATTTATCCTTAGAACGGAAGCCATCCCCGCAGTTATTTGACTCTGTACTGCGCCGGTTCGAAGGGCTTAGCGTGTTTTTTAAATGCGTATGTGCTTTCAAACACCACAATACCGCCACACGGGAGTTAGCCAAAAGGTACCATATAATGATAAGGTGATCGCAGTATGTCGGTCACCTTCATTCAGAATCTTTGATCGCAAGCGCTAGTGTTGTTTTCTTTTTCTTCCTAAGTTCTCATTCTTGTTTGCAATGGGTATCTCGGACTTGGGCCTTTTACTTGTTCCTAGGCATAGTGTCCGTGAAAGGCCGACCAGATTAAGGCAACCCTTGTAATCCCCGCTTCACACCACCGTTGCAATCTCGCTCAGGGGTTTCGAGCACATTTTATGTACATAAGCTGTACATAGGTGCAGGTCTGTTCTACCTAGTGAGTAACGGTGGTACGCGTAACGGCGCGGCACACGAAAGAAGCGCCACAGCCTGAATTTATGCTCTCATTTCCTCATTTTGCAGACACCCCATAAAAGGGAAGGTGGAAAAGATTACCTGCTCTGACAAAGAGAACGGAACCTCTTACGATGTTACAGAAGGGCTGGTGTGCGAGGTCGATCTCACGTGGACCATATCGCACCAAATGTTTAGCCCGTTTGCGCTGTTGATCAACATAACCGTTCCTATGATCCCCGGATATCAAAATACGACTACTGTTGAACTGAACCTAAACAATGCAACAGTTATAGAAAGAAGGCTTTTTTCAAACGATTCAAGGTTTGCGTACAAACATTTCTTTCAGGTTAAAAAGGTACGTATTGACACGCCGCTTCTTTATTGTGTCTGCAAATCAAGAAAATCGCTGTCACCTTGCGGTGCATAAAATCACGCCGAGGAGTTTATTTAATCTAAAACTTTTTAAGCAACTGGTCTCATAGCTCCCTTTCGTACCCATGTTGGTATAAGCCCCGCACTTCAGGCGTGACGCAGAATGGCAGCTAAACGCATTGTTAGGCTGTGCGCCACACTAAACCGACGTAAAATGTACCAAACAACATTCATTTGCTAAATGCTTCCTGAATTGGATCTCAGAACACATTTTAACAAAAAGAACTCTGGTACTTGTCGGAAACAAGATTGCTTGAATGGCTGCGCCTCGAACTCTGGCCGCTAGCGACAGAATTTATGACTACCTCAAAACCTTGACGCCAAACAGCGAGTTCATTTTTGCAGATGCTACAAAGAATATCGCAAGTATCAAAAAAGAGCCAGTATAGAGGGCCATCCCCAATATTGGTTGTTATGGTTCCAGACATACGGCTATTCAACAATCAGATGAATTGGCCAGAAAAGGGGTGCTTACCAGGAGAAACTATGTCGCATTTTTGGGCAAAAACTAAATATATATTTAGTTCCAAATGGTTCTTTGCTATTCATGGCAACATCTTCGTTTTCTTCGATCTGAAGGCAAATTTTCAATGATGTTCCAGGCAGAAAAATGCGCAGAAGTTTATCAATATGTCTACTTTTCGGCAGAATTTTTACGCTGCTTGTCTCCAGTGCAGTTTTTAATGTTCATAAAATCCGCAGATACCCAGCTTCCCAGCCCCACTGAGTTTCATGGTCCTGTCCAGTAACCAATATTGAAGCCAGAATTTCTAATAATGCACCCGTAAATGCATTTCATCTTCTGGGCTCAGAAGTGTGACCAAACAAAATGCGTGTACCTCAGAGGTAATCGGTGCTGTTGTGGGGCAGAGACGCTACCCCTTGTATGTTAGTAGCCTTGTGATGCTTTCATGGCAGTATCAGTGAACAGATGAATTTATCAGGCTGCAAAAATTATGCTTGTTGCCAAATTCAACATGTGGTGTTTGCATGCATACGTAAGGCCGTTTGAATGGGCCGAAGGCTGGGAAAAGTGTAGCTTTTGCGCATTACTGTCATCTCCTAGGTGCACGTACAAACAGTTGCATTTTTGTACCGCTGCAGGTTTCGTGTATTTATTACAGCGAAGCTGTTAGCCTCTCATTTATCGGAAAATTTCGTTCGTGCCGTAAACATGAAACCCAGGCAGGACCCAGCAGTTCTCGCCCAAGACGCCAAGTGCATGCGTCAGACTTATCAGGCGTGCAGCACAGAGCTCAGTATTTCTGTAAAGAAAAAAAATGGTCGCCATACTGCCCTACGAAAGGGAATGTCCAGTGCAACTGTTGCAAACCAGTTGAAATACTGATGTGATAGGGTATGACATGTTTTTCTTCGTCTCGGCGGGCGTGTCGCTTGCGCTCGGCTTCTCCCATGTCAAATGCTGGGTCCTTCCAAGCCTGACGCATGCGGTTGGCGTCTTGGGCAAGAGCTGCTCTATTTAGTGATACTAGTCCTGCGTAGTCTTCAAACGTAATCTGCAAACATAATCTTTATAAGAAACATATGGTGGGACCCCCTCCCAGCATGTGCTGTTTGCATATAAACGAATACTGAGCTCTACGCCGTATGGCTGATTAGCCTAACACTTACGCTCAGAATCTTAGGCGAGAACTGCTGGGTCCTGCCTGGGTATTTTCTTTGAAATTTTCTGGCCAACTAGAGGCCAACAGCTTCGCTGTAAAAACCACAAAAGAAGCATCCAACCCGAATGATGAATGTTAAGGCACCGGTAAACGATGGCAACCTTCCACCCATGTGTTCGGGTAAACATTAGGTTGGCAGCTGCTGTCGGAAGGAGAGGGAGTGACGTCATTCGATGGCTATAGCGCATACGCCAGGCTAGGCAGGACCCAGCGGTTCTCGCCCAAGACACCGAGAACATGCGTCCGGACCCAATATTTGCCTCTGGAGAAGCCGAGTGCAGGCGACAAGCCCACCGAGACAACGAAGAACATCACACCCTCCCGTATCAGCATGTGGGCTGGCTTACAGCAGCTGCGCTGGACATCCACTTTCGCAGAACGGGATGGCGACCATTTTTTATTTTATATATCATTATTATGTTTCCTTCGGTGCCACGGAAAGCAAATGACGGCCCAGAGAAAATTCACACTCCTGAAAGAAACAATTTAGGACGCGTGCAAAGCCGGTTACCCTTTGTTTTAGTTTATCGTTATTTTTGCTTTCTCGTGCAGCTGGCAGTCCGCGTGAACGGCTTTTGTAGCAGAGAAACTCCACAACTTATTGCTGGCTAAAAACTTTCTACGAAGGCATGTCCAAAAGTATGACGGGATGCACATGATGTCGGCATTCTGTAGAATTATTGGAGCAAGTTGAGCCAATTCACAGTATCCCGGTGGTAACTGGTTGTACAAGAGTTCTTTTATTAGCAATACACCACAGTGGCGACTTATTGACTAAAAGTCAGGGATAAAACATTAAATTGCAAGGTAAAGTCCCGCAACTCTGCCCCTTATTGGAGGTGACCGTGAAATGCATAAATGTGCGTTCGCACAATTTCCACTGCACTTTAAAGTAGTGGTCTCACTTCCCCAGGCTGCGCACCAATACATTTCGTGGCGCTGTTCGGCGGAAGCTTCTACCACATACATGGCTAATGAAACATTATAAAACGCCATTGTTTATTTCCCAGTCATTGCAAATAGCAAACAATCGTTTTAATCATGTTTCGTCTTTCCAAACAATTCAAGATTCAAATATAAAGAAATTCATCGCAGCACTTACGTCTGCTTACTGGCTCGGAGAATTCCTGGTGATACTTACAGGAACTTGTCGTTGTTGTTGTTGTTGTTGTGGATAAACTTTATTGACAAACAAAAAAGGACCCCAAAGTCCGGAGTTCCCACAAAAAACTTATCCATACAGACGGAAGGACCTGACGCACGTGAGCCATTAATGCTCCCCACCAGGCCACTCGCTCCATTCTCCCTGGCGGCGCGAGCCAGTCTTGGAGAGAAGAGGGAAGAGGCGAAATGGATTTAAGATGAGTTGGCAGTGATGGTTGTGAAATAGAACAGTCCCAAAGAACATTCGGCGTGTTTGGAAAGCCAGAACGCTGAGGGCAACGTGCAGGGCTGAGATGGCCTTATAAACGATGTAGTATGTGTGGGGTTGGAAGGCTATCCGTTTGCGTTAACCGGTTTAGACAAACATCTGCCCGGGGTAACAGGTGAGAAATAGACGCTGAGTCTGCCTTTCTATCCCTGACTAACTGTTGTACAGTCTGGCGTCGACGTTGATGAGCGTGTCGCCCGTGCGTCGGTGGGTGGAAACGGATTGGCCAGGGTGTCCCCGGGTCTCCCCGTTGGGACGGAGCATGGGAGAGCTGATGCGCCAGCTCGTTGCCCGCGACGCCTGCGTGACCAGGAACCCAGTCCAGCACGTATCTAGTAACTGAGTATTTGGCCAGATGAGTGTGAAGTGTACGCATTATATTAATAAGTGTACGCATCTCGTGTACGTATCTTGAAGCCTGTTGAGAAGCAAGGTGCTTTTGCAGTTTTCCTCGTGCGTCATTCCTAATATCTTGATTGAGGATTTTGGTTAGGTGAGTATGCCGTCGAGCCAAATTTTTATGCTGACTGAAGGGTCCCGGTAGCATTTTTGTACTATTATAAGTTCTGACTTCTGCGGTGCGCAAGTTTAACCACATCGTCTGGCGTATGTGCGGACGACGTCCGCTGCCGTTTGTAAGCTATCTTGCATACCGCCGGGAGACCCTTTGGCAATCCAGATCGTTATATCGTCCGCATACAGGGCATGCTTAATGATGGAAATTTTCTCTAATTGTCGGGGAAGGTCTATCATGGCTATGTTGAAAAGTAGAGGCGATAGCATTGCCCCTTGTGGAGGCGAGGCTTGTTGACCCCAGCGGAGCGACGCAGATCGGGATGATGTCTAGGGCGGAGGAAACCATGGGCACCACTTCGAAAGAAGGCAACCTGGACTAAGGGGACTTGGAAAACCAAAGTTTATTTCCTTCCTTCCTTCACTTGGCACATAACTGCTAAAATGAGCGAAACTATTGCCCACGTGGCCATGATGCCCCGTCTGTAAAATTGACACCAAATAAAATCGCCGTTCCTATCATGGACGTGCTCACACTTCGTCAAACATCGCCCACGCAGCCTTACAAACTCCCATCCAAACGCCCTCTAATAAGAGCCGTAGCATGAATCAGACAAGTATTTGTTACGTGTAATTAATACTTTTGAAGGTAGAGCAATCCGCAGATAAGAGCGGCATTTTTACTAAGATCACTGCCAAGTAGCAATAACGTTAAATACGTTGTATTGGCCCAGTTACAAAGCTGCGTTAACCTTTTATTAATGGCGATTTCCGAACATTTTCAAGATGTAAATCTTTGCTACCAATGGCAATTTCTTCGTCTATCCATAATTTTCTAATACAATTCAGTGCTCTAACGGTTGTCTGTGTTTTCGCTGCTGTTTCGCGGTGTAACTCGCCATGTACCCGAGTTCTCTAACGCTCGTCTTTACTCGCTCGACCCAGATTTGCAGCGCCACCTACCTAATAACGTGTGCCACGCTCGGACGTCACCTTACTTTGTCGCCTGTGGCTAGGTGTTGCCTTCACCGGTGCTTACTCCTACACCATTGGAATGGCCAACAGCCCTGCTTGTGATGCGTGCGCCACCGACGAGACGATTGAACACCTTCTGTGCCATTGTGACCGCTTCGTAACGCCGAGGCAACAGCTCTCCACCACACTTCGCCGACTCGACGACCTCCCCTTTACAGCGCAGACAATTTTGTGCCATAGGCGCTGTCCGACACAGGCCGAAAAGGCTATAAAAGCCCTACTGCTCTTTTTGAAGGAAACGGGCCTGTCTGAACGATTGTAGGGACATTACTATAGTGCAGTGCCCTTAGTTCGCCCATGTTATCAGTGGACCGTATTAGTTTTGTGCATTTTCTGGTTGTGTGCGTTGTTTGTACCGCCTTTATAGTTGCCTGGTCACGCCTTGTGTTTTTTCTACTTTTCTTTCTCTCATTTTCTCCTTTAATATGTACCGCTGTCCTTTCTTTCCCTTTCATTTCCCGTATCCCCTCCCCCCCGAGTAGGGTAGCCAACCGGACAGTATTCTGGTTAACCTCCCTGCCTTTCCTGTACTATTCCTTCCTTCCTTCCTTCGCCATGTACCGAACATAGACAACTAATGCGATAAACAGCTGTCGATTATTAGCAAATGCTAAGGCACCAATCAGGTAACTCTCAGAGGAGACAACGTGCCGTCTGTGACGAGGGGGAGGGAGAGACTGGCAACTTACCGAGAGATTACTCAACACTATAGGCTGAGCCGACTGAAATTTCCGGCTGCCCACACTGCTCTAACCAAATGGCAAACAGTTGCTTGGCACAGGTTGCAATCAAATACGTTCCCTCACCCCGCCCTGTGTCACCGCAGCTATCCGGATAGGTACACGGACAGATGCAAGTGGTGCAACGTTGCAGCAGCCACACTACAGCATATGGTCTGGCAATGTCCCAATAAACCACGGGCCTTTGAACAAGTAATACATATAAGAAGTAGTGAGCAGTGGGAGGCCGCACTGCTCAGCTCTCTTCCCGGGATACAAGGTGCTGTCATCCAACTGGCAGAGGACGCCGCCAGGGACCACGGGTTCCTCACCGCCGTCTAATGGGACGAAGATACCGGACTTTTCCGCACGGTACATTCGTCTTAAAAGGGATGACAATAAAGTCTGTTCTCTCTCTCTCTCTCTCTCTCTCTCTCTCTCTCTCTCTCTCTCTCTCTCTCTCTCTCTCTCTCTCTCTCTCTCTCTCAGAGGAGCTTCTTCGTCATTTTATTACCAAATCGAAATATCAATCGACTACAGTGCTGCTTGAGTGTCATTCAACTGCACTTTATCTCTCTTTGAAGTTTTCTTACCGCTAATTTACTAATGTATTTATCTGAATCATTTATTGCTATTTCAGAACTGTTCTTTCACTGCTGCGGTCCAGTTTGATGGATGGTTTGCATATCAAACGCAAGACTACAACTACGCATCCGTGCCTGTGGATGTCCTTCACAATAGCACAGAGGGATTAATAAGAGGCAACGCAAGCCTTTCGTATAACATCAGGGGAACATATGCGCAGGTTATATATTGTCTGACGGAGGACCAGAGTGATGAGGAAGTCAAGGATTCAAGCTCGCCGGAATACGAATGGAAATAATAATACTGAACATTCATTTACACTACCTATGTCCGGGTCTGCGCTACATGAGTTCGAGATCTACTGATCTAAACAGATGGCCAGTCAAGGCTGAAGGATGGTTGTCCGCGAAGAGGCGCGAGTTGCCCGGGTGGGCAACGGAAGCTCCCAGGGGGAAATCTGATGCAGTAGTGAGCGATGTCGCGATGTGAAGGTTCTCGAAGAATTCAAGGAAGTGTGGATTAGTGTGGGTAAGGAGCCGCGCACTTGCCAAGGTTGTCTATTTTATGACTTCTACATTCGATACACAGTGTGGTTGTTTGGCAATATGTTGGTGTTTGCCTTGGAAGTGTACAGTAGAAAATTATGGTCGTCTAGGCAGTTCAGTGTGGGAATGTTCAGGAATGTCTTCACACAAGCTCTTCTTTTCTGATGCGCTCCTTACAGTCTTCTACCGGAAAATATGAAACGGGAAAGCATGGGGGATGTTGAAGCCCCGATCTCTTGAACCTTTACCGTGTACGCGAGCATTGAGTGCGAAAAAAGGGGGTCCTGGCGTTTGTTGTAAAGAGATTGAGATAGCTGATTGACGTCGTCTATACTCAACCTGCACAGCTTGTATATTTGGAGGCAAGGTGCGGCGAATGAACACCCGCTTGGCTGATTGTGAGTTAATACGAATGCAAAAGTTCGTGAGTGCTGCTCCTTTTCAGCAGTGGCTAGTGGTATGGTCAGTAAGTTTGCTGTCATAACAAAGGGATGCAGGAGAAGATTTTATTCAAGTGTAATTTAGGTGGGAGCTAGAAGCCGGACCACTGCGGCGGCGAGCCTTGATGCGTGATACGTGGCTCATCGACTAGATTTAGGGGAAATCCCCAAGGTGGAGTAAGTTTCTGTGAAGGAAAGTTTAACATCCACCTAAATGCAGCCATACGGCTACAAAGGAAATTTATACAGCTTTCTCGGAAACTTCGCAGTTGAAGAAAAATTCGTCCAGCCGCTCTACCAACTGAGCTAACTAGGAAACTTCAACTGCGAAGTTTCCGAAAAAGCTGTATAGCTTTCCTTTGTAGCCGTATGGCTGCATTTACGTGGATGTCAAACTTTCCTTCACAGAACCTTACTCCACCTTGGGGATTTCCCCTAAATCTGGTTGATTAACACCTGTCCTTCACTTCGAGTTGTTGATCAATTCGCTTTCGCGCTACTAACGACTAGCCTCCTGGTTAGCTCAGTTGGTAGAGCGACTGCTCCGGTTAAGCAGTGGTCCCGGGTTCGAATCCTGGACCAGGACGAATTTTTCTTCAACTGCGAAGTTTCTGAGAAAGCTGTATAGCTTTCCTTTGTAGCCGTATGGCTGCATTTAGATGGATGTCAAACTTTCCTTCACAGAGACGTGGCTCAGGCCCTCCGTCGCAACAAGCTACTTCCTCGTGTCTTTATGCAACGGAAAAATATAATAGTGCCTTCTTAACTATTTAAGATATTCTGCATACAAAGAATGGTTTAGTTTTATACCCCATAGCTGTGTATTTTAGAATACGACCCAGTGAAGAAGCGCAGTTTTCGATCGGTTGAAATAAGAATTCATTACTGCGGCGAGATGGTACGGCCAGATGTCTGGTATTAACTTACCGCTCCTTTACATCAAACGAGCATGCATTGGATGTAGGTTACATCGAACCTGTGCACCCTTAAGCTTATAACGCTAGCCTAAAACCTTTTCTAAAGCCCTATTCTTTTGAATATTTAAACTCTAATGTAAACATGGTTTAGATGCCACGTAACGATCTCTAACCAGAAAACTTTATTTGGCCGAAAAATACCAATTTTTAAGGACAATTTTACTCGACGGCATTCACACGCTTTGCGAACTACCACATTAGCAGAACATGTTTTGCATTTTACATAGGGATTTACAGAAGAGAAGTCTGAGTATATTCTCACCTGCTAATGTGCCATACACGTGCGAACAGTGTGCAAAAGGGTTGCGGCACAAAGGTCAGCTGCTACCTCATCCTGAAAGGCTTCTGCTAGCACAGATGACCTTCATTTCTACAACTTTGATATTGCGCGACACCAGAAAATATCCCGCGTGCTACATGCTCATTCAAATCGATTGACGTAGCAAGGACTACACCTTACAGTCCGGAACTCTTCCGTACATTAAAACATTTTCTCCCTCAAGCCTCTTGCCTTTCAGGCTATCTTCGAATTTTTTGGCAGCAAATGCAAAGCCCTCTGGGACATGCCACTGCGACCATTCAATTTTCAATTTCAATTTAATTCGGACACAAATACATAAGATGTAGTTATATCAACGACGCGTGGCAAAAGGAGACTCGTACGTCTCCTGAGTAGGCCTCTGCCCTTGCAGTGCAGATCCGAAAGCAGTTGATGCAATCAAAGAAACGGAACAGTGGAAGGAATGGAGTTGAATAAACTTCATTGAGCCTGCAAAACTCGCGTACACGTCCGCGCTCGCTAGTCGACCGTGCCTAGGTGACCGTCGGGGGGACATCTGGGCTTGGTTTCTTCTCCCTTACATGCCGCGTGTCGGAAGCCTGCCTCGTTGTCGCCTCTTGGGCTTGCTGGACGGCCCAGAGTTGTTCTCCTTGGTCGTACGATGTCAGCCCCGCTACTAGTGCGGCGGAAGGGTTCCCGACTTAGCTTCCCCGGGGTGTTCGTTGCAATTCCACAGCAAATGCGTTAGAGTAGGCTCTGTACTAGGACGTCGCTTCGGACTTCCGCTTCGGGCTCACGAAACTCCCGGTATTCTTGTAATTTGCAATTTCCTGCTTCCTCGAAAGAGACAATATTGCCGTCTTTCAGGGACGTTCCGCAAAACTTGTTTTTAGACAGTGATTTTTCCTTTGATCTTACACAGTTGATCTTACACCGTTTCATAACGCAAGGAACCACGGTGCGCTTCCGAACACGGGAAGCATGTTCCCCCTAGTTTTTCTCTTTTGTTTTATGCAGTGGCGGTATTGAAATGTTTTCCGTTTGCTTAATTTGGGGAGTTAGGTTATCGCTCTTTTTGTTCTTTTATTATTTATACCCAATCTTCCGAACCCGTGTGTGTATTCGCCTTCTCTTCTAGTAATGAGACGGCCTGGGAAGGCGAGATGAAATGGCTTTTGCACGCTATGGGTGCCTGAATTCGTTGTTAAGTTTTCTGTTTTGTTTTTGTTTGTTTTTTGCTTCAAATTAACCCATTTGTCTGTAATACTTGCATAAAATGCTATGTAGCCTTTTTTCCTTGTAGGTGTTGCGCACTGCCTGCTAACACAACTTTTTTTTCTTTCCAATTGGCAGCACATGTTATTGTTTCACGCCGCTGCCAACCCCGTAACTCTCTGACCTCGAGAGTGGCCCAGTGGTTAGGTTGCCGGTTTCAGGGGGTAAAGGTCCTGGATTCGATTTCCGCGACCACCCTAACGCCATTTTTGTCTTGAGGTGCGCAATTCTATCAGCTGGTCTTGGGCTCCTCGTCACTTTCCCTCACACTTATTCGCCCAGCCGATTATCATAGTCTTCTGTTAATGTTCTTCACGGACAAAGCTCAAGCTCAAACAGCTCCGCTTATAAAAAATTCATCGGCCATTCCACTCCGTGAAGAAGGACGACCAGCGAAGCTGTTGTGTTCTTAAATGACGAAGTCATTTAGCTGACACGTTGCAGGCACGGTCACTGACACGGTGTAGGCAGCTCACTGTGTAACCCCCAACCCGAAGTACTTAATGAGCGACACCAGCACCACCTCTCGGTGATGTTGTTCGCATGCGGCGTGCGTTGAAGTACTTGGTTAAAACGCGACAGCTCTGGGCGCAAAGTTATAGCGATGTTCCCAGGTAATCTGTAGAATAAGAGTATATGATGAGTCCGTGCCTTAGCTATCATCTCACCTTTTGAAGGGAACAAACTGCGCGCTCGTGCCGCCCGATCTTAATTTCCTTTCGCGGTGTCTCACGGGCTATTTAATCTGAAGCCTGTTTCGCAAGACGGAAAATCTAGCATTCGAGCGTTTCCGTCCAATTAATAAGTGCAGAAGGGCACGACAAAAAGTTCATATGAGCGCCAGCAGAGTTCTAGCCCCTGAGTCGTACTAAATTTTGGAACATGCGCACCTACTTTCAGAATTTGTCGTGTGTGTACAATTTGCCCAAAAAAATACCAAAACCGTTCTGCGGAGGAAAAGTGCTGGTATTGAATACGTAAATATTCAATTCTAAGCAGAATCGGTGTCACACTGGTCTCGAAAAAACGGCCTTCTAGGCAGTCTTTATTACTGCCTCGTGTGCATTGGATAGCAATGAGTTTTCTTTAGTGGACGGGTTTCGAAAAAAGCTACATCAAACTATGCACACTGCATGGCAGGGACGTGTACTGTCTACATGCGCCCAGCTTCCATTTTCTTAAATCACAGTTGTACTCACGCGCTCCCATTATTCTTCCAGTTAAAAACTGTTTTTTTTTTTTCGTGTGTGCGGGCGCATTCTGCATCGCGTTTTTACTGGCGTCTCTTCCATCGTCCTTATTTTATGACATCTCATGCTGACATTCTCATTGTGAAAATAGGACATTTTGTTCCCAGCAGAGCATACACAAAGTCTTTATCCTTGCTCGATTGCTAATATTTTCGTATGCGCGGTGCTATTCTCTGTTATCAGTGCCTCAGAGAAATATTTTTTTGATCTCAACTATTTTGAATGCTACATCGCTCACTTCTGCTGACGACCCTGTTCCGAAAGAACGGTCGAAACATTATCTTGGAAATAATGCCTAACAGTGAACTCGCGAACGGACCTCCCCGGTTCATCACTGACAAGTACATTCACGCACTTCACGAATAGGTCAGCAGTTCACAAATAAACAAGCACTTCACCAATAAACAACTAGAAAACATTAAGCTCTTTTATAACAACTATACACGCATGCACAAAAGTCGTCATGAGAGTTCCCAAAAATGAGTCAGATGAAAAAATACAATCACAGAACAATAAAAACGACACAAACGCCGAATTTTTGCATTCAGATAACCACAGTGTTCAAGCGAATATAATTCAACCTAAAGGAAAGAGATCAAACCCGTGTTTGCCCTCCAGTGAAAGGTATTTTCTTCAGTAGCAAACGTTCGCAAATGGAAAGGAAATCGCGAACATGAAAGATTTTGTGGTGATTACCGTGAGCATTTTCAGATACCTGATCCAATTCTAGCGAGGTAGACACGACCGTGCTACAATTGTTATTAAACTCGTGAGAAAAAACTTCGATCGAAACGTCACGCTGATTTTTTTTTTTTTTTTTCGTCTAACCTGAACCTCAGTATCAAGCCTCTAAAAAACTTCCAGGGGCAAGTATACACGAAGGTGTTTAGTAGTGGTTGCTTAACTCGCAAATCCTTCCTCGGTGACAAAGTTTTTCTCCCGGTGCAATGCAGCCATATCGCTCGCCGTTTGGGGTGATTTTTCTTTCCTGGAACACAGCAGCTGAACTCCTTCCGCAACACTGCGGAGCAGCCAGGGCAAAGCAAGCCGGTATATTGCGTTGCACCCGAGGCCGCCTTGAGTGTGGCTGGTCCTATTTTCACGTGCAGCGCGCATGCGCGCCCGAAGTAGTACTCTCCCTAATGGCATCGTTTCCAGGAGAAATAGAAACTCGCGAGGGGCCATCGTAGGTCATTCGTCACGTGTCGAGCCTGGTCTAATAGGGTAGCAGAAAAGGGACGGAGGTATGAGGAGAGATGTAATGGGCAAGGAGGAGATTTTTCTCTCCTCTTGGCACAATGGTTCGCTCTACCTTTGAAAGATTCAGGGGCCGCAACATAAGTCCCCTAGCGGAGCATTGTAGCGCATCCTTTCGCCATCTTGAGTTCGAAAAGTCATGCGGGAAAGCCACCCATCACGCATGGAGCCTCCGCGGCGGTTGCAGCGACGGAGCGCCGGTATGTCGCTGCGCGGGACAGCCGCAGCAGCTGAACTGCGCACAACTAGAAAAAGAGTTTGTTCCGCCGCACTGAAAGCGATATTTCCTGTCACGGTGGAACCGGCGGTGCGGCGGCTCATGGAAATCAGACGCGCAACTCGGGCGAAGCTTATGCTTTCACTCTTCTGTGTAGATTGAGGATACGTGGGCGCGGGGTTAGCAGTGACGAGAAAAGCGCTGACAGAGAAAGAGACACAGCCTTATTTAACAGCTGGATAAAAAAATCATGCACCTATCCATCTAACGACGACGATGGTTGAACGCGAAGCTTCCTCGTGATGGATTCGTTGGTTGGCCAATCCCACTCTGCGAGTATGTGCTACTTTGGAGGTATGCACCATTTTCTGGAATACCCACAGCAACTCTCGGGGGTGCACTCGGTAGGCCTAACGTTTGGGTTTGGGCATAGAGTGGAATCTAGCGCTAGCGTCAACGTGATTAGGCGAAGGCGCTCTACGCCTCCATGAGTGCCGCCATAGTGTGTAGATCGGCCGGAAGTTCGGCGTGGCGTGGCCGGCAACGCCTTTGTGGCTACGCAAATTGAGTTTTTAGATGCAGAGCATCTGATTCACTCGCCTTGTCCCTCCGGCGTCGTCGTCGTCGGCGTTGTCCGCCCCTCCCCCATTCTCCTCGCCGCGCCAGCTGCGCTCTCCGCCGCTCACCCCTCTCCTCTCCGATAGCGAACACTCTCTCGCGAGGGGCATTGGATTGGATTCGATTGGATTGGATTGGCTTGGCTTGGCTTGGCTTGGATTGGAATGTATTTGGACTGGATTGGATTAAAGTGGATTGTGTTGGATTGTGTTGCGTCATAGCCGCGGCACGTTGCGTCATAGCCGCGGCAGACGCGCTGGGGCCGGCGCATGTGCAGTACTCTCTCTTCCGCGGTTTCCTCTCCTTCGGGCGCGCTGCGCATATAACCGGTGTGCCGTTCTCCGACGAAGCAACATCCACGCTTGGCTCAAACACCTAGAGTCCTTGATTGATTGATTGTGGGGTTTAACGCGCCGACGCAACGCAGGCGATGAGGCGCGCCGTAGTGGAGGGCTCCGGATTAATTTTGACCACCTGGGGATCTTTAACGTGCGCCGAAATCTCGTACACACGGGCGTTTTTGCTTTTCGCCTCCATCAGAAAAGCGGCCGCCGCGGCCAAACACCTAGAGTCCACGCCGCTTTACAAGTACGCCAACGTCGTCATCGACTGGGACCGGCTTACGCAGTCCCCTCAACGTTATGCGCGCTATAAAACGCGGTCCCTTCGCCGCTCCGCCTATGCGTCGCATCTACACAGGGGTTCCCGCGAGGAGAGGTGGGAGTTTTTTTTTTTTTTTTTTTTAAATTGCTGCCAAAAGTGCCGCTGTTAACAAATTTTATGTTGTATAAGACACCGTGTTAGAGGGATTACGTTTCAAAACAAATTTGAGGGTTACAATGAAAAAAAAAGCAGAAGTGCTGCCTTTGGCTCACGCCACCAAATACAGCGGGCCGTCCCGTATTTATTTTTAAATTATTACATAATCCAAATTGGGTGAGGTTTTCTTTGATTTTATGTAATATTTAGCTGGAAAAAAATCGTTTACATTTTCTGCAACTGTGCTCTTGCTTCCTCTCAATACAGTATTATTATCGTATGCTAAGCGTTTCGGCAGGCGAAGAAGATGCAACAGAGGTGCAAGAATGATGCAATCGCGTCGTATTTATTTGCTTTGTCCAAGCAGATTTAAATAAAATTAGAGGTGAAGCCCATTACCGCAAGTAAGTCTTCAAGCACGCGCGATGAAATTGCATGAATGCGTTAAAGGGCAAATAAATACTGGCTTGTCGAGTAACTATGTATGTTGTCTCATTGCGCTTGGCCAAGGCAGTGCATGCTTCAAGGGGTAAGTAAACGCAGAGGCGGTGACGAGCGATGCGAGAATCGTAACTGAATCTGTGCAGAAAACGGATAGTGTGGGCTAACGTAGCTTATTTAGTGGCTGTAGTGTGGGCGGCGGCGGCAAGCGGTATGAACAGGCCGCTGGGACCTTCGCTCGCTTTTTGCTGGCCAGAAGCAGCCCACAAGAGAGCGGCAGCGGCGATACAGTGAACTGTAGCGACGAGCGACGACGACAGAGGACATTGGCGGCAGTTTATTAATTTTTTTTCGTTTGTCGCTGTCATCCAGTACACTCTGCTGTTGTACCTTTTGAGTAACGTTTTCGGCGTCGCTTGTCGCCGTCACTGCATGTGGTCACCCCTTCATCTTAAGAAACTCGGCGCTAACGCGAGCACATGCGCTAAGTGCTAATCATGCTGTTATTTAGACATATCTGTGATAGCCATTGAATGCTAGAAATTGGCATCCCGAAAACGGAAAAGCACACCGAAAACAGAACTAACAAGCACCTCAGAGCCGAGAAGCCTAATCCATAGCCCTTTGTACTAGCCACTTGCTGCCAATCCGATTCTCACACTACTCACAATTCCCATGTCGGCGTGCGATCGCAGCGACACTTTCCGCTCTAGGTAATATTGAGAAACTCTATGGGTTTAGGGTGTACGGCGCGAATCAGTACCTGCTGCTTGGCGTTCAGTGAGCAATTTTTTTTTGAGTGGGTGCCGATTCGAGTTGGTAATCCCCGAGGTATGACGTTGGGCCTAACGTCCTAAACCTCAAAATGGGAAGTTAGGCCTAACGTGTTTTGGTTTATATACATACGGCATGCACATCAACGCCAACAAGATGTCACTAATGAGCTTAGGGGGAAGTTTGCCGCTTTCTCTGAAAACTATTTTAGTGACACACAACAAGCGGTGAAATTTGGTAACACAGTCGATAACAAAATGACTATACTATGGAGTTCCTCAAGGCTCTACTATCGGTCCGCTGCTTTTCAACATTTATACAAACGATTTAGACTCTCTTTTTATCGTCCCATTTTTATCAATATGCAGACAACACTGCGTTAGTTTACGTACTCTTCGCACAAACACGGCCGCTCGATGGAAACTAGGTCCGGCCTGCCGAACGCGCCTCTCCGCCGGTGACGGCGTTAGTTTCCCTTTCCGCCGCAGCGTCAGTCGTGGCGCTAATCATCGGTGAAAGAAGAGCGGCGGCTGCCGGCCGCGGTCACGGTTTCAATGCGGTGTAAGTTGTTCATGACTGCACCGACGGCAGAAGTCAGCATCTATATAATTTATAATAATATGCGGTGATACGTGAGGGGGAAACTCACAATATAGGCGTCACGTACTAACTATTATTTCAGAAGTAGGCACAGCGCTAAATTTGTTTTCCTTTTAGCGCGCCGCATGCGACATTATCATGTGGCGCATTGACAAAGTCGAGCGCAATAGGCGGATTTCTTTCTAAAGACTTTCCCAAGGCTTTCAGGAATAATATTTGGCGTGGCAAGCTAGTCTGAGCAAACGCATTTATTTATAACAAAAGACGTTATAACTTGCGCGTACGTAAAAATTGCGTAACCGTTTTATGCTGCGCCGTACACGCCCATTTCTCAATGCGCGTTTGACAAATGTGACTGGATATTTTCACACCTTGATTTAACTGCGTTTTCAAAGGGAACTGGAATAATCTTAATACCTTTCAGGGTCCATTGGCCCATTTCTTTTGGAAATATTGTTAGACTGCGCGTTAGGTTACAGGGTACACAAAATTATGGAGGACACACGAATAAAGTGGACACGGTGAACGCAACTATGAACTGATTAATTGCAACAAGAGCACTATTTACATGGGAACCAAAACTCGGAAAGGATGCAGTTGGAATGGGGTAAAACTGTGGCAGTCGTTCTTTGATTTACACTAGTTGCAAAAAGTAATATACAGTTGAAAGGTAATTGAAATTAAATCGCTGGGACATCAAGGATAAATTTAATACACCATTTAAAGGGGGATTTATTGGGTTTGTCAGAAAATATGTAAGTCCTCTTCGCCTATGGCTCACCGGCCATCAGCTTTACAAGCGGAAAACCTTTGGCGAGAAATGTTTTCGCGAAAGCTTCAGTGAATTCTCCACAGAGCTATTAACGTCGCCAGCCCAGGTGGCAAGAAGCAGCCTCAATAGCTTTTTCAAGACCATTTCGCACAGCTCATGACAGTGGTACGGGTCCCTGTTGATGGCGCACCACATCAGCGGACAGTCTGCGAGGTGTGGGAATACGGTGTCTGAAAGGAGCTTACAAATTTGTCTGCTGTGTCGAACTGCCTGTACAGCGCGGTCCTCCTCGAACTTCTTCACTTGTTCACGAAATTCGTCGCAGCGTTTTTTCAGTTTTTGTAGTTTTTCGTTTAGTCTGTTTTCTTTCATTTTAAGGCGGCGGGCATTTCTCTTGGTGTTATCGAAAAAGCCTGCCAGATCGAACCAAGTCTGGCATTCTCGAGTCTCAAAATTACGTTGGCCGCATGATAGCATGTCCGTGAGAGCGTACAGGATTGTGTCTTCCTCTGCCGGTGAGTGCGGTTGATCTCTTTCTTCATTCCCAGTTAGGTCCAGAATTGAACGTTCAATCGTTTAATTTTATGCAACCATTGTGCTCACTTGCTCTTCATTGCTTGCTTGAGATGACGGCGCACACGCCTCGAGCGGCGGCCGAACAAGCGCCCTCCTTCTTTTCGGGCTTCCCGGCTGCATGTACGTTGGGTACGACGGGAATCTTGTCGGCACAGCTGTTGGTAGCAAGAACTTGCGCTTCAATCCCACCTTGTAGTCATCCTCTTTGAAGTGCAGCGAGCAAACGACTGATCGGGAGCTTGGTTTCCATTGGCTGCCCTTGTCGATACCTTGACGGGAGATGTTGTGCAGCCAGGCGTCACGGAGTTGCTCTTTGGCCGGAAACTCGTGGTAGCAGACGTCCGAGGTTTTCGAGGAATTCGACTTGCAGCGCGGCACGCAGCAGTACTTAGGCATTTCATAGCCTGAAGCACACTAGTACGTTATATTAAGCGCGCAATGCGCGGAAGTATGCGAAACGAAAAGCTCAAAGCGCTCACGCGAGCTTCAACACTCCCGCCACTGCTGCTTTTCGCGCCCAAACCGTAGTCTGCGCTGATACGTGGCGCCCCACTGCGAGTACAAGCGGCAACCGTAAGCTTCGCTTTCATGACCTCGCCCGTCGCCCACGCGCGATGGTGCAAGCGCATTAATCCTTCCGACCACGGCTGCTCGATGGATCCCATCGAGGGGCCGTGTTCCAACTGTGTTGCTTGCCCGGGTTATTCCGGTTCCACTCTCCTGAAGTTAACATGTACGGATTACTAACACTGGAAGCTGAGCTAATTCGTTGCTGTTCTCCTGAAGTTAACATGTACGGATTACTAAAACTGGAAGCTGAGCTAATTCGTTGCTGTTCAAAATGAAACACGACAAGCAGTGCAAATGCTAGACGACATAGAATCACGCAGAAATACACAAGTTCTCACTCGCACGCAGTTTTTATTACATCTTTGAATACACACCCAAGCGGCCTTTCAGACTTCGCACAACAAATTTCACACATACGGGACACTCGATCGCACATGCGAAATCAAACCACGATTCAAACGAAATAGGAAAGAAGAAAGCAAACCACAAACACATTACCGATAGCACGCAGGTGTTTCTCTAGCAAAACAATCAGGTTCGCAGCGCATCTCAGCATTTTACGTCCCTGTTTAACGAGTAAATAACTGGTTTACTAAGTGATGTGGCCAACTATTTCTCCGCATTTGGGGACACGTAGTTCGGGGCAAAATTACTGTGCCTGAATTCAAACATGAGACAGCCCTGGTGCTGCTGAGCCTGTGCTTGGCCATGTTAAAACACGGCCGTTTTAACATTGTCCTTCATTTAGCATATGGTGAATGGCAGCTTAACAGAATTTTATTTTCCAGCACAAACGGGCTGCAGTGTTCAAACCGAATTGGCATTGTAACATCTACAGTCATATTCCCGAACATCGCGGGAACTGGGTCGCGGGAGCGGTCGCATCGCTTTCGTCCTTTTAAACCGCGAGCAAGAATTACTTACCGCCGTCAAACAGATGAAATTCTTAGATGTTGAAGGCATGTCTTTGCCGTAAATTGTGGTGTTATTATTTTCCAGATACGCATGTTGCAACGCGAGTGAACGACGTTTGAAGGAACGATGACCGTCGGTATTCCATAGGCGCCCCGAAGCGACCGCCGCGGGAGCTGTCACCGATGCGTGGCGCCCCCGCCGAAAGTAGCGGCGGCAACTGACAACTCCGCTCTCACGCCGCCGCCCATTGCCGGCGCGTGAATGAGCAGGCCGGACCTAGTCTCCATCGAGCGGCCGTGGCACAAACATGCCGGCGAAGTTGATGCAAGATGATATAAGCAAGCTGTTGACTTGGATGTCGACAAACTATGTCGATAAACCAAACAAAAATGAGAATCATGTGCATTAGAAGCCTTTACAAAGTACTCTACACAGACCTCAATGTTTTTATACACACTAGAGACTGCAAAAACTGGTCTTGCTCGCCATTATAATGTTCATCATATAAAGTACCTGGGCATTTACATCAATGAGCATTTAAATTGAGACGAACAAATTACGCAAATATGTGAAAAGCTAGGAGCTGCGTCAGTATGTATTTATAAGCTACGGGACAATTTCAACACGCACACTCGATACAAAGTATACCAGTCTTTAGCTGAAAGCGTCATTCGAGATGGAATGACAATCTACGGGTGCTGTACTACCACCAGGCAAATGCAAATAAACAAGACTCCCCACAGAATATACAACCACATACTGCATGGAACACGATTGCATGCCTTTAAAACTACCTAGGTAATGAATAAATGACAGATGTTAAATTTTCACCAACTGTACATCTATATTGTCCTGACTATTTGATTTTATGACACAGAATAAAAATCACGTGCGAGAAAGGACAGGTGACTGCGGCAAACTGAGCGGTATAGAGAGTGAGGGAACAATCTTTAATGAAGACTGGCGATGTCAGCCCAGCTAAAATGCCTGGCTTGCTACGCCAGATGAATGCGATGACGATGATGATTATAATGATGAAGAGGAATGCATATGATTTTAACTAATTACAAAGTCTGATCAAGACTTGTGTCTTTTAGGTATGCCAATAAGGATTTCGTTGCACGAGCGGCACGTTTGGAAGAGTTCCAAGGACCTAATACGTTCATCAGTTCTAGTTTTGCGGACAGCGGCCGGCCCAGGGACACTGCGAGAGACACTCTTTGTGTAGTAAAGCGCACACAGTCACATATTAGGTGTTGAAGGTCTTCACGCACACTACACTGTGGGCACAGAGGCGAGGAAGTCTGGTTGAGTTTGTAGCAGTAGTATCGCGTGTAGGCGACGTTCAACCGCATGCAGTGCAGTACTGCTTCATCATGCTTGGATAGTCCAGGTGGCATCTTAAAATTACAATGCGGGTCGATAGAGTAGAGGGGTGCGTAATGGCGGGATGCGTCTGCCCAAAGCGATCGCTGCATGCTCCATGCCACACTGGATGCAAGGGCTGAAGCATCTTTGCGAGAAAATGGCACCGGTATTTTTTATCCGCGTTGGTCATGCGCTGTGGATGCTGCAACGTCCGCCTTCACATTTCCAGTTATCCCGCAATGGGCAGGGAGCCACTGAAGGGCTATTTGATGATGCGCTTGCAGAGCTTGAAGATGTAAAGCTTGTACATCTAGCACAAGCTGATCTTTGGGGAAAGACGCCAGACATTGCAGTGCAGCCCGAGAGTCCGTGAAGATGGCCCACGCGCGTGCCGGCTGCTCGATGATGTGAGCCAAAGCCATCCGCAGAGCTGCAAGTTCGGTAGCCGTAGATGATGTTTTGTGGCTGAGCATGGCACTGAGAGTGGTGCGGGACGAAGATATCCACACTGCGACAGTGGATGATGTGGATGACACCGATCCATCAGTGTAAGATGTGTATGACCTCCGTATGTGTTGTACATATATTCAAGAGCAAAAACCCGTAGAGCGGCAGGTGGAATATGCTCCATGAGTGTAATTCCGGGCACCGTGGTTACTATTTTCATGGGCGGGAACATCCAGGGCGGGTGGAGATGAAGCGATGGCGGCTGGTAATGCTGCGGCAGGAAGTCGCACACTTCAGAGACCGAACTTGGCGCTAAACGGTGATCCACTGCCTGGCCACAATACGCAGTCGCACGCGGAGAAGCTCCTGCGTGCCGAGAGCCAAGGGTGACAGACGTCGCCATTCCGTCAATGTTCCAACAGTAGAGGTAGTTTCCGGAACACCAATGCAAGTCCTCGAGATCTGTGCTTGCATGGAATCTAGGGCCTTGATAGTTCCTTTAGAAAGGGCGCCCAAAATGGCGATGCTGTAGCGTATGAGGACAACGCAGAGCGCTTCGTAGAGCCGAAGGGGAGAGTTAACGGAGCAACCGCCGGAGTTTCTGGAGAGCATACTGAATATACGGGCGATTGAGGTAAGCTTCTCCTTGAGATGGCGGACATGAGGTGACCAGGTGAGTGACCTGTCGAATGTCACCCCCAGAAACATATAGCTGGGAAGGTAAGGGATGTCAGTGCCGCCAACAGTGAGCCGGTAGTGCGTGAGGTCCCGCTTCGTAAAAGCCAACGCAGCACATTTGCTTGCCGAAATTTCCATTCCTCGTGCTGCCAAGAACGATGCAATGGAGTTGATTGCTCGCTGAAGTCTCGACCGTAGCACACGTCTGTTACGGCCAGAGCTCCATATGCAGATGTCGTCCGCGTACAAGGAGATTTCAACCGACTGTGGCAAGCATTTTTCCAGGCCTATAATGGAGATTTTGAACAGCGTGGGGCTTATCACCCCGCCCTGGGGAACACCTCGAGTCACTCTGTACAGTGCTGAGTCGCCGCTTTGTGTTGACATGTATACATACCTATCAGAGAGATAGTCTGATAGCCATGCATACATGCGGCCTCCTATTCCTGAAGACTTCATCGCCGAGCGAATAGCGTCATGCGCTACGCAGTCATAGGCTGATTTGATGTCCAGGAACACGGCAATGATGATCTTCCGCCGATACTTAGCTTGTTTTATGCTGGTTGCAAGGGCAATGGCATTATCGATGCTGCTACGGCCCTTGCGGAAGCCAGACATCTGTGGCGCGTATACATTTCTGACTGTCAAATCCCAGTCCAAGCGATACAGCACCATCTTCTCCATCAGTTTGCCGACACAGCTCAGGAGGGCTATGGGACGGTAAGACTCTATGGCCGTTGGAATTTTCGCTGGCTTTAGAACTGGCGCAATGCGGGCGTGTTTCCATTTCGGCTCTAGTCGTCCGGTCTCCCATGAGCGGTTAAAAACGTTTAGAAGGCAACCTTTCCCCTTCTCGCCTAAATGCGAAAGGGTTGTATAGCTGACGTCATCCGGACCTGGGCACGTGGATTTTTTGACGGAGGCCAGTGCAGCCAGCAGTTCTGCCATTGAGAATGGAACGTCCATGGCACACGACATCACAGGGGAATCCTCGCTCTGGGGCGAAGATGATGGTGGTACAGGTGTCGGCGCCGTGGTAATTTTCTTACAGAAGGCGTTAGCGACGTGTAGGTCAGTCGTGTTCATGCTGAGTGCAATTGAGCTAAAGGGGTGCAGTTGACTTGGTGGGGCCCGCAGGCTTCGAACCAGGCGCCATATTCTGGAAAGCGGCTTCCTCGGGTCCAACTTCGAGCAGAAGGACTCCCATTCGCGCTTGGCAAGCTTGGCCATATGCCTCTGGACCGCCCTCTGAGCACGCCTGGAAGCTCGGATATCCTCAGGCGCTAGCGTCTGACGGGCTCGTCTTTCGGCTCGTCGACGCACTGCTCGAAGCCTCTCAAACTCTGCGTCAGCAGTGCTGTACTTGGGTGGCAACCTCATCACTTTGGTGCTGGACTTACGAGCTCTTGACATTGAATCCACGAAGGAGTCATATGAGCTCACTGAGTCTGCACACTTCTCCATCACAGTTGTAAATGCTTCCCAATTTGAACAGCGAATTACACGCTGTTGGCGGATACCCGTAAGACCATCCACTGAAATGTAGGTCGGAACATGATCACTACCATGCCCTTCAATGTCCGCTGTCCAGATCGTCCTAGCAATAAGTTGCGATGAGACGACCGTGACGTAGAGGGCGCTTGATACCTTGCCCCGAAAGAAAGTCGGCTCTCCAGTGCTGACGACGTACATGCCATGCTTTTGAGCAGTGTCAAGGAGGCGCCGCCCTTTGACAGTTGTTTTTATCCTGCCCCAGGAGGGGTGGTGAGCGTTAAAATCTCCAGTCAAAATGTGCGGGGCTGGTGTGGCGCTGATGATGCTTTCTAGGCGGGTTGTATTTAATGCCACGCCAGGCGGAATGTAAGCAGCGATTATTGTGAATGATAGACCGGCGCTCCGCACAGTTGCTGCCACGTATTGATTCGATACGTCTGGGGTGGTAAGCTATGCACCACTGAAGTGAGGTCGTTTCTCAGGGCCACTAAAACTCTTGATATTTCTACACCAGTATTCGAATGAACAACTGTGCACCCGGAAAGGCGTATATCGTACGACAATCTTGATTCTGAAATAGCAATCACGGGAAATTTGTGCTTTAGGACGAGTTTACGTAGATCAGAGAGGCGTTGCTTGAGTCCGCAGGCATTCCACTGGAAAACTGTGGCTTTGTCACGAATTTCGTTAACTCTGGGGGCTGCCACCACACGAGTCGTAGCAGCTACCGCCATTGTGCAAGGAAAGGAGAGACATAGTTCAGGAGAGTCAAGAGCGCCGCGGCTACGGGGGACGTCAGAGGGGCGAGAAAGACGCGAACAGCCTCTACCAGAGAGGACAGCACAGAACACCAGCCCTCGGTACTTCCGTCAACTGCACGCTGCGCTGGCATAGACGTCCGACGGGCAGATTTTGAAGACCGTGCAGCTGGAGTAGGAGTCTTGGCTGGTGGCGGATGAGGCGCTGCTGTCGATGCAGACGATGACGCATCTTTTGAAGAAGACGCGGGGGTTGCTCTTAAATCCCGCTCTGGCAGAGCTTCTGCAGCAGAATGCTGCTGCTGTGGCTCACGCCGCAGGACTGGTAGAGCCGGGAAGTCCTCATCGACGTTGGTGGAGATGAGACCCGCAGGTGGCTGTTCTGGCTTTTCCGAGTCTGTGCGCCCAGTGTGACGCCGCTCTTGTAGGGCTGATTTTGCTGACTTGTAGTCAACATGGTTTGCGGTCTTGAGTTTCAAAATCGCCTTCTGATTACGGCGGACGGAGCAGTGAAGAAAGGTAGATTCGTGGGTTTTGCTGCAGTTAGGGCATTTTAGCTTGTCCGCAGAACAGGACGCACGATCATGACTGCCACCGCACTCGGAACACCGAAGCGAGAATTCGCAAACTTCTGCCACGTGTCCGAACCGCTGGCATTATATGCCACGTGGGTTTACCAATTACGGAAAGAGAAAACGTCATTATTATGGGCTGTTTTTATTTATTACCCAACCTTCTGAATTAACCACCATATCCAGGATAAAAAATCTTAAGAATACTATATAATAGTGCTGCCTCCTTTCAACATAACATGTCAAAATGCATTACTATGAACTATGCATTACTATGCAATACTATGGTGACTATGAACACTTCTTCTTGTCGACTTGTGTGCAAAAAAAGCTTTGTTGTATAGTGCATTCGATATTACACTTTATCGTTTCTTTGTTTCTTTATTTCATTACTTTTCTTTGTTTTTTGTATTATTCAAACGTACCAGTTCAGTACACGTTTACCTTCCTGATACCACTTGTATTTTTTGTTGCTTTTTTGTCGTGTTTTTTATTTATATATCAATGGCTCCTTGTCATCACGATCTTTTTTCACGCTTTTGCCTCTACTGTGTTCTCTAGCTACAAAATCACCTTTACTGCCCACGTAATCGGCTGCTACTGTTCTGTCTGCCTTCCCACGAGTACTTTCCTTGCTTGGGAAGGCAGTGAAATGCTTGTGCCACTATGATGTGAAATAATCTTTCTATCTATCTATCTATCTATCTATCTATCTATCTATCTATCTATCTATCTATCTATCTATCTATCTATCTATCTATCTATCTATCTATCTATCTATCTATCTATCTATCTATCTATCTATCTATCTATCTAAGGACACGCACAGCCAGCTCAACCAGCGACATCTCTGGCGAAACTGAGCGGAAAAGCGCCGGCGAAGCAGCTGTTCAACCCTCTTTTATTCACGCTCAGAGCTGCGACTCCTCTCCGCAGTGGATCACGGGGAGTGACTTCACACCTCCTACACTTGTGCTCCGGCTCCTGAAGGTCATTAGGACGCGATGAACGTCCTTGCGAAACAAGGGCACTACGAGCATCGGTTGGCGCCGTGAACTCGCGCTCCGTCATCTAAGATAAATGACCCTGCAGCACGCTTTTAGCAGTGCAAATAGGCCTGCGAGAAGTTTCGATTACACTGCCAGGAATAATTCCGCCAAATATTGCACGTGCCCGCGAAGTGATAAGCTCACATATATGTGCGAAAGTTGCGGGAAAACCAACCACGCTTTCTTTACTTTTACTCATTATGCACCACTTTAATAACGTAATTTCACCGGTTTTTGTCCTACTGTCGGTTGCTGGTCAACGTGACGGTTTATTTCTTGCATTTCCGCTGACGATCCGGCGTCGTCGAAGCTGTGCACCAACCTCTCCAAGCCTGAACCTGTACGAACAGTTTTGGCATTTCTTTTGTGTTTTCAGTGCGCGCGGAATTTGAATGACAAACTGACTACTTCCTTTTCAACCATACCACTCGACAACAAAAGTTTATTGCTTCAAAAACGCCCTACCAGCCTGAGCGCGCACTTGCGAGCAGGCAGCCGTGTCTGCTTGTTTGTTGCACCAGACCGAAAATAGACCCTTCCACGTTGCGGATAAAAGGAGAAAACTCCCCGGCCTGCGATATAGTGACGGCCACCGAAGAGAACGTCCACAGCTTCCCCCCCCCCCTCTCAGGGAGAGAGAGTGCAACCTTCGCGTATTCGGTGATCGAGCTAAGAGGTACGATTATGCGCGATTCTATTATTACGAAGTTTAATGCAGGTGCGCCCTTATGCGGGCACAATAATACCCCTGCTCGACCTTTCCGATCTTATTTCCTAATAAAATCACCTACTACTCAATCACTTATTCTCGCTCCTTTTACTGCCTCCCCCATCCCTGACTTGCCCTGTAGTCACCCATTCGAAATAAAATTCTCGAGTAGCTCCGTGAACGGATTTTTATCATTCTTGGGGGAGTAGATTGCTTCGACAATGAACTCTATCCCACAATGAATTCCGAATAGTCGGTGGCAAGTGCTGCAGGGTCCTTTAAACAAAACTCTACTAGGGACGCGATTATAACCAAGTGAAACGCAGTGACAGGAAAGTGACTTATCTCTTCTGCGCGAATGGCACATAAAAGTAGGCCGCCACTACAACGGCTTTCGAGGTGTTTCAAATGTGAACAAAAAGGTGGAAAGTAGAGAAATAATATACAAACCAGCGCGTTTTTTCTGGCTTGTATTACTTTTTTTTTAGAATCCAAAAGAAATAATCAAACACATAATGAGCGCGGCTTCGCACGGCTCCGTAGTGCGCCAGCGGAAGCCATTATACTTTTGCACTCAACGCACCTAAGCGGACTTAAGTACCCTAAGGAATGATTTTTTTTTTATTTTCTATCGTATGTAACAGTTCTTGTGTTATTGATGAGTGGACCAATGAGGACATCATCCCTCTGAATTGTAGTCTTCGTAGAAGTCTTGTAACTAATTCGGACTCTTCAAGATGAGAACCTTGGCAGCTGCAAAAAAATGTCACATGATATTAAAAACGTGCAATTTGGGAAATCATTGTTTCACGAAACCTAATAAAAGATTGGTTTGCTTACTAAAAATATTACCTTGTAAATTAGCCTTTGCAATTTATATTTCAGAGCTCCGACTTATCATGTACCAAGCCCCACAATGGAAACCATTTTTGACATTATTAAAAAAAATTCAGTGATTGTCCCGTATTTGTGCGCACACCGCATTACCGCCCAATTCCAATCTTCACCATTTCAGAAGCGCGTTTGCAAATTACGGGGCGTGATAATATCGAGTAGTCTAGCTCTGCGCAAGACGATGGCTTGTTTCATGAGCGGGATCCATGGCATAAAGACTCCGTGAGCACCACAATAGTAATTTTACTCTTCACATACCAGAACTCGGTGGGTCAGTTTTTTGTCTATGCTCTAGCTTTTCATTATTATTATTAATATTAATATTATTATTATTATTATTATTATTATTATTATTATTAGTATTATTATTATTATTATTATTATTATTATTATTATTATTATTATTGTTGTTGTTGTTGTTGTTGTTGTTGTTGTTAATTCGTAGTTATGTTGTGTTATTGAAGCTATGAAACTGTTTATTTCTTGTTATAGATTTGCGGTTAACCTTTTTATCCATCCTTGGAAAGTTACGCTCTCTGTGTTTGTCTGGTGGCGAGGGTGCGCAATAGCTGTGTGATAAAATGTTTATTAAACTGAAAATATTTACAAGGCGACGTTTTTCCTCCCTACAGACGGCACAGGTCTCGCGGGGAAAGAAAAGAACATTGAAAAAGAAAAAAGGGGGCAGTGAATGGGCAATGGAATATTAAATAAGATAACAGGCTGTTAAAAGGCTATGTACAGACTATTTACATACACACGCAGGTTATATACAGACTATTTACATACACACGCACTCACACATACACACACACAAAAGGGTTAACAGGGGGTGGATAGTGGGTGGGGTCTGGCTTAGACAGTTCATGGGCGGGTGTTGAGGCCCGACTCGTCGAGGTACGAGAGGAGCAGCCTGAAGGGTCCCAGACGATGCAGGATAGCCCCGACTACGCACAGTTGGTGAGTGGAGAGGGTACATGCGCCGCAGCTATCTTCAGCTGTATCAACACTACGAGGTTTTCTCGTCTACGCGCTCAATTATGCACGCATCCTTGAAGTATTCTGAAATTTGGAGGAGTGGGCTTCTTGCTAAGCAATGCGATGTGCGCTCTCTATATAAACAGTATTGTTTTCGTTCGTCGGTGACGATGGGCCCGACTGTGTGTTCTGAAGTTGAAAGCAGCCGTAGTTTATTTACCCAGAATGGCACAATGTTTAATACCATTGCATTTTACCTGCAATGTGCACGTCTAGCTTTTTTATCAGTACCGTTCGGACAACGCCAAAAATACAATCATGATGAACGGAATTTGTTATGAACAAACCTGGGTCTCATGCTATAGCGCATTGACTTACACCGTCAATAACATTACAATTTATGTGGCATCGTAGTTTTCCATGTGCGAATAACTGAACATCAGAGTTCTCGCCGGATATGGCTTTCAAAGATTCCGCCCTATACAAAGGGAAGGAAAGAACGCCTGGTATAAAGGCCAACAATTTCCTTCAAGGTTGAACGGATTTCGCTCCATTATTGATTGCCCGTAAAGAAGGGCGGAAATGAATGGAAGAATAATCATTTTGAGCCAATAGGACGACTACGCGTCGACACCTTCCATTAAAACTATATATCCTGCTTAAAATGTGACGGAAGTTAGAGCTTATCGTGCTTTATGTACTACAGTGACTTGCGTGGTTCTTACGCAAAAAACTATATACAGTTTTTATATGCATAAAAATACAACCTTTACAACCCTCTAAAGTATTATTTCAGCCCCATAGCCTGCAATCATTTTCAACACCAAAGTCAGCACAAGCAAATAATGCGGGAAGCAAAAGGTTCTTACGTATGCAATGCTCTTCGCACTCGCTGCGTGTATAAAATCGGTTGTGTCTGGGTCCTGTGCTTGGAGTCCACAAGGTTTTTCTCAAAATGCACTCATTTTTTTCCGCATCGTAAGAGTAAGACCTTCGTAGTCCGTACCATAAATTCTTTTTCGGCAAAGGTTTCATACATTTAGAGTCAGCTGCAAAAAATGCGTAATTTCAGCTACTATTAATTAGTTCCCACATATACCGGTGGCTTCTTTGCCTTTTTTATATCTGTAAATTTACACTGGAAAACGATAGCTATTTAACGCACGCTCACAGAGTTCTGTATTTCATGACGCGAAGTAACTGCCACTGATCGCCATAATTATTGGGCTGCGTGCACAATTGTGTGTTCGAAAACGACAGCACGCAAAGGCACTATATTTGAAGTACACGTGGGGCATGTACACCCGCCGAATTTTTTTTTATTAATATTACGGGTGCGTCGACCGTACTGTTCGTCCGCGCCGTGTGACGGAGGAACACATCAAACTCGGAGATAGTTGCCACATGCGCACTAAGCACTGGCTGCGGCGCCGTCGTTTGCTAGGCTGTTCCAAGAGCACAACGCCTCCCCCGATTTTTTTCCTTCGCTTATCACACTGCCCGCCAAACAGCCGCTAACGGTGCAAAAAGGGAACGTTAAAATGACTAATATCCACAGCCTAAGTATTGCACGCGCAAATCTCGAAATGTGATTTTTCGCGATTTTTAAATTATTGGCGCAACGGGCCCTCTCGTGAACAAAGGCGGTGAGTATGCAAAGCAGTGTGATAACCGAAGGAAACGATTCTGGGCCGCACTCACCTCCTGGAAGAGCCCAGCAGACGAAGGCCGCCACAGCGAGTGCTTAGTGCGCTTGCGGTAACTGTTGTCTTGTTTGCTGTCACTCTGTTGTACGGCGCTGTTCAACCTTACGCTCGACGCTCCCGCAATATTGAAGAAACATTGGGTGGTTGTACAATGCAAAAGAGGGGCAATATTTCACAACTCTGAAAATGGAAGCTGAGGCATGCAAATACCGTTCAGCAAACTAATACCGGGTAGTCCCCTAGGTCAGAGCATCGTTCCTGTGAAAATTAAGGATTTGAGGTTGCAGTACTTGATTGATGAAAAGGCTTTTATATTAAAGCAGGAAGACCAGAGGTACGAGCGTTGGTAAGGGTGAAAAAGGGGGGGGTGTACAAAAGCGATCACTGCAGCACTTGTTCCCACTGACGACTCGATTATTTCCATTGTAGAGACAGTCAAAGGTCGGGATCGCAATTGTGTTCACTCCCAAGTAATCCCACGACAAGATTCACCGATGTGTGCTATCATATAGGTCGTGCTAGGCCACTTCTAAAAAATGCATCGTATCTGCGCAAGTATGGAGGTGTCTATTAGAGTTAGGTCGAGTTGAGGGTGTGAAACGATGAAAGTGCTGTGGCGATACAAGGTGAGACACGCCTTGGACAAGTGGCGGAGGTGGGTTACTGTAAAATATACCATATGCCTCCTAGGAACAAGGTACCTATATAGTACGATAATTAGATAGCGAAATTGCTTCGAGATGTCGGATTGCGATACATAATAAAAAACAGTGGTCATAAGAAGCATCAGTCCCATTTTTAGTGTAAAACTAATACTGTGAAAACTGATATAAAATTTTCGTCCTTCCAATTACGTAGCAAACTTACCGCCCTTCGAACGAGAATTAGGTAGGTTAGAAGGATTAGTATCAACTCCGTTGAGGATGAAACTGGGCCTTCAGCAGTCCGGTTCAAACCGAGAAAGTTCAAACGCGAACTGTGTAATAGCCGGCACCTGAGATTTGTAGGTAAGTAGCTGCAACAATACAGGGTAGAAGTGGACAAGGGAGAGTTTTGCAGCGAAGATAATTATGTCTAGTGCAAACCGTCTTCGTATGTGCGAGCAGAAAACCCTTCGAATCGGGGAGTGCGCACGCCCAAAGAAACAGAGTGCGAAGGGCCCCGCACCACAAAGGGAAAGGAAACAGCGGGGTCTCTCGCGACAAAACGCGCCATGTTCAAGTGCTTATGGCGTAGTTGATGCAAAGGTTAACAGAACACTATCGCAGGAGATCACTTGTTGCTACGAGGAACGACGCCACGAACAGCGGTTGAAGTGCGAACGTCGCTGACGCGGCGGTAACAAAAAAAACATGCACCCGTCGGTCTTACGACGACGACGGTTGAACGCGAAGATTTCTGGTAAGGGATTCCTTGATTGTCGTCTGAGTTTGGAATTTAGTCGCAGACTGTTTGGGCTTACAAATCAGCAATACTGGTATTGGACGTTTTCAAATTCATACGGTTGTCACGTCCACCAACCCGGCAGATAGTATACACAGAAACTAACATTTAATACACTAGGACGATATTTTACAAGATGGGACGAGACATTAACTGCATGTTGAGCTAAAATATTCTTGTGGTTACCGTTTGCGGGATAGAGTTCCTAAAGATAGTGATCTCTCACATTAACAGCCGTCGTTGGATTCGTGGTAGCCGTAGTAGTAAAGATGCGGATATATGATGCAAGTGATGTGGAACTTCGCCGCAGCAAGCACAACCCCTCTTTAGCTTGGGATCCTCAGAGGTCAATATCCCTCAACACGGAGAGCCAGCCATGTAGTGAGGTGGCTTAAACGGGTGTACGTTGCAGCGGCCGTATATTGTACACCCAACGTCATGACGTCAGCGACAGTCGATCCTCAGGGACAGTCACGCGCGGACACATTGCTCGCTACAATGCGACCTACGGAAGGCATGGCCACATCCAAGAACAGCGCAAACATTATCGTTAGTAACCTGAAATCGGCAGTCACAAATTTTGCACAAGGTAGATATTACATGGAACTGCGAGCACACCAACGAAAGCTAAAAGATTTAAAAATATAAATAACGTGTACACCAGCGCACGCGTGTCTGACACGGAACGAGAGGGCCCACGACGCCGCCTGATTTTTCATCGACCCCAACCCCCAACCTCGTCAGATCCGAAGGAGATCACATGAGGTCTTACAGGGAAATCATAGATCATTACAGATTGGCGAGACGAAAGTATCCCGCCGCGCACCACGGCCTTACTAAAAGGGACTCGGTTCGTTCAGACAGTTACAGACTAACACAACCGAAAACCCAATTGCGGTTAGTCGCCGCTGCCGCGACATATACTCGGAAGATTGTAAGATATATGCGCAAGCCGGATGGACTCTACCACATGTTATGGTCTTGTGTCCGTCCTGACGGAGTCCAAATGGCGCAGAAATACTAGGAGCAACTCGTTGAATGAAACGAATATGGAGCAATGGAAGATCACTTTGCTCAGCCCCGACAGGGAAGTGCAACTTTGGGCCGTCCGGATGGCCGAGGCTGAGGCCAAAAGGCCAAAATGCAAAGACTTTTGTCCCCCCCCCCCCCCCATCACGGCACAATAAAAGTTACTACTGCTGCATATTACGACATTGACCTGGTCCTTCTCTTACTCCTTCTCCTTCGTTTATCTCTTCATCCGTGTCTTCGGATAGCGATACATTGGGATGGTCCCTCCTTGCTTCTTTTTGGTTCTCCTTCTTTTCAGCCTGCACCCCCTCGGAGGGCTGCTCATAACAGCAACGCATAAAATAAGCAGTGGCTTAAAAGTGCCCGGAACTTACCTATAAAATATTTGCCAACACTTACGTCTGCATGTTTCAAGGCATTCCTTTGGAGTCAGAAAGCTGTTGCGATTACCGCCGCAGCTTGCGTGCCAAAACTGCACGCATCTTTTTCTTGCAATGTTGTATCCATACCGCAGGGAGACTGAACCATTCGAACACGTGCCTTCAGCAGAATCTATAGGCATTAGACATGGGTTTGAAGCGAACTCTGAAACAGAACAACGAGAGGAAGAACTGCTACAGGGTGAAAATACCCTTCGGTATCTTTTTGCTCACATGGAAAAGCGCCACTAATATGACTTTTGAGGGCGACCGCTTTTATAAATTTTAACTTAAAATGAGCCAGCTAGTCGAGTAGCTACAAATGAGTACAGTTTACGGACCCGATATATTTTGTCTTGGTTCGTACTGCCACAGCTGAGGCAACCTACAACTCTCCACGACCTTATCGCTCCTATCTCGGACAACTCTTGTCGTATTTATTGTACATTCGAAGTGTAAAAATTGTCACCTGCAAAAGGTGTTGGCGTATTTTATTTGAACAGGTAATTTCAGCTATAACTTACTTCGCCGAACAAGAGACCGTTTGGGAAAATGGAGCATTTAGTTGCGAAATCTCCAATTTCATGCTGGCAATGTTTTTTTTTTCAAATTTTCTTGCAGTTCATGTCTTATTCTACGAGACCACCAACTTGATTTCACCTGCTAGGCATATTAGATGAGCGGAAAACAGATAATCCGTTCACATTCATGATGTTAAACAGGGCATTAAAGGAGCACAACCAAAGGTATAGACAATTTTCATAGCTGACAAGCAAATGAAGATTAATTTACGCATCTGCTTTCACACGTTCTTAAGTCGTGGTTCAACTTTTTGTGAACAATTTTGTTTTTAAGCTGTTCTTTGTTTATTTTGGGTTACGCGCAAGTGCCACTGAAGAATCAGGGTATGCTTAAAATAGAATCGGGTCAATCCACGCCAAACATCCCAGACAGTGCGCTCGACCATGTTCGATTACACTAAAAAATTATGGTTTATCAGTTCACTACACCATTCGGTCTCGTAACCGGTCTTTGGAGGAACAAATTCTTGTCTGTCTCTTACAGCAAGGCGAATATACCGACGGTGACAAAAACCTACGTTGCTAAAACAAAATCTTAAAACTAAAATAATATACAAAGAGCGCTAAAAAAATCACAGTTGATAGAAAAAATACGCTTCCTTGCCACAATGCATTGCCAGCTGCTGGTGTGTCTTTTTTTGCGGTGAAGTAAAGCGGCGCTTCTGAGTGATATTTCCACATTTTTTACAGCTGTTACAACCTACCTTGATACCATGCAGTAGCATATACTTTTTATATTGTTAGATGCGACTGCATCTCATTCACTCGCCTTGTCCCTGCATCCGGCGTCGTCGGCGTTGTCGTCGGCGTCCGCCCCTCCCCCATTCTCCTCGCCGCGCCAGCTGCGCTCTCCGCCACTCACCCCCTCTCCTCTCCGATAGCGAACACTCTCTCGCGAGGGGCATTAGATTGGATTCGAATGGATTGGCTTGGCTTGGCTTGGCTTGGCTTGGATTGCATTGGATTGGCTTGGATTGGATTGGACTGGATTTGGATTGTATTATATTAAAGTGGATTGTGTTGCGTCATACCCGCGGCAGATGCACTGGCGCCGGCGCGTCCCCTCACCGTTATGCGCGCTATAAAACGCGGTGCCTGCGCCGCTCCGCTCCATCGTTCCAGAGCCGTTCCTCCGCTGTCCAACGCTGCAACGTGAACCCCCTATGCGTCGCATCTACACAGGGGTTCCCGCGAGGGGAGGTGGTAGTTTTTTTATAGCAAGCGCGTAAAGAAATAGTAGGACCAGCGAAGCGACTAGCACACTATACTTTCTTACACCCTTTTTGACCGAAAAGGGTGTAAGAATCTTGTCCCATGGCGAACACCTTTAAAAGGTGTTTTGGCAAAAAAAGGTGTAGGTTTGAAAAAGGGTGTTCGTGTGAACACCCTAAAAAGGGTGTAAGGTTGTCAACACCCTAAAATAAGTGTGTGGCCAGGGCAGGAGCTACGCGTGGCAATGTGAATCGGCGGAGCGCGCAGCATTCAACACAAACAGTCAATACGTACAAGTTACACTTGGAACACGAATGAATTGAGCAAGAAAACCAACGGAATGGAAGCGATACAGGGAGTGCATACTTACTTAGTAACACTTGTGCTCTTCTTGCTTTTATATCTTGCAGAAGAAAGCCCCCAGATCGAGTCGGTGGGCTTGTCCCAAAAAACATATTCTAACGCTAACTTTGGAACTATGGATTTTACTATGAGAATGTACAAATCAACACGCGGATTTGCAAAAACTTTTTAATAATGAGGTAGTTTTTGTGTTTCATAAATTATAGAATTTTATTAAATGTCAAACAAATCTCCTCACCACCTCAACACCCTTCATAAAGGATGTTCATTATTTCAACACCCTTTTTCCAAGAAGGGTGTAAAGCTACAAATTAGGGTGTTCGAAACTAAGAAAAAGGGTGTAAAGAAAAAGGGTGTAAGGAAAAGGGTGGAAGAAGAGACCGCCAACTAAGAAAAAAGGTGAAGAGACCTCCAACTGTGAAGGCATTTTGTACCTGTTTACACGGGTGCACTGAATATTTTGTACAAGCGGGGGTGTTTTGTACCTCACAATGTTTAAAGCAATATAAATTCGCATAATTTATTACCAGTAAAGCTGTTTAAGCTTGAGCTAGTTTCAGTGGCGTTAGCAAAAAATGCTAAGAAAAAGAACTGCGGCACCTGTAACGGGCGCATCACCCCAGATATGGTATGATAACAGTGAAGTCGGCTTTCAAGCTTGGGAGCACAAGGGGCGTATGCGCATGCGCACCTCTAGTACTAGCCTTTTCTTGGATTCTAAAAGGCAAAAAAATTGGCGCCGCTTGCAATAATGGTGCAAGGCTGGAGAAACAGCATAGCTGGGGGCCGACTTAGCTTGTTTCCTCCTTAGATTACCTGGCAGTGGGGAGGGGGGACACACTGTAACAACCTTGTAAAATCCGGTTAAACTTGTCCTCACCACTCAGCAGTCATCCCAGCTTAGCAAGAACATTGCAAAGCTTGGCAAACATAACAAAACTTAGCAACACCGGAAGAAACTAGGTCGACCCCCAGCTCCGCTGAACACCTATTTCACACCGTTTCAACACCCTACAGAAAGTCGGTAAACACCCTTGCAGTTGGTGAGTACCCTTTTCGCCACACGACTATAGTCTTTTTAATTTTAAAGGTTCAAATTGGTGTTTCACGTGCCGAAGCTAAACTTGGAGCATGAGGTGCACCACATATGGAAACGAGTGAGCATTGCATACGAGCAGTTTTTTTTTTTTTTTTTTGCATGCGTTTGAAAATTTCTTGCTGGTAGAGGAGTATATGAGGGGATGACTTGTTCTTTGCAGTGCTATTATACATCCAAGCATGGCCTTGTTCAATGAACAGCTGAACACCTTTTTCACACCCTTTCAACACCCTAAGAAAAACGAAGGGTGTTGAAGTTGATCAACACCTTTTCTTTACACAAAACTGGTGTAAAGCTAGGAAAAGGGTGTTGATATTAAAGGAAAAGGGTGTAAAGGCCTCCCAAGACCCTTTTTCTTCTTATGCTACACCCTTTTTGGCTAAAAGGGTGTAAAAGAGTTTAGTATGATTAGTAGACATTCGCCGTTCAAAAATTTGCAAAATTACTCATGTTCCGGTGCTTCTTGCGCTGTGTGGCGGTTCACGTAAAATTACAGGCTTGAGCTCAGTTGAAAGGTGTACAAAAGGCAATAATTTGTGAAAGTATAATTCGCGGTACTCTTTTTTTAAGCGAGAAAAAATCATGCATCGCACCGTCTAATGACGACGATGTTTCAACGCGAAGCTTTCACGGGACGGATTCCTTGGTTGGCCAATCCCACACTGCGCCTATGTGCTACACACCAATTTTCTAGAATACCCACTGCAACTCTCGGGTGTGCACTCCGTAGGTCTAACGTTTGGCTTTGGGGTGTACGGTGAGAATCAATACCTGCTGCCTTGAATGGGTGCCGATTTGAGGTGTACGTGGTGGTAATTTGGTGCAGTGAAGCTGACTTACTGCCCGCCGAATGAGTCCGTGGTGGCCTGTCAATATAAGAATTATTTTCTCGCTTAAAACGAAAAATATTCTGACTAAGCTATCAAAAACAAATGATTTTGTACACCCTATTAAATGAGTTTAAGCCTGTATAGTTTTCGTGGACTGCCTCATAGCGTGATAAGCGCCTGAACATGACAGAGCAAGAGATAAACGTTTATTTATCTAAAAGGGAAAGGAGGAAGAGCGGAAGCGGTCAGCCTCCCAAGTCCAGGAGGTCGCGAGCCCGCGCTGATTCCAGTGCCCGGTCGACCAGAGCTTGTTGTTGCTCCGAAATTTTGCAAAAAATTTCACGGTTCATTTTTTCACAGCTCTGAAACTACTCACTTTCCAGCTTCCATATTTTAAAGCAACGCTTTCACCTCTGCCAATCATCGGTTTCTTCGTGGCGTGCGCGACAAGAAACTCCCAACGCGGCCGAGGAGGAGGAGGGCGGTTTGCACTCACGGAGTATTGTGTAGATGGCGCGGCGAATAGTTACCCAGCGTCCCCCTGCGCAAGCGCCTTCTCACAACGGCGGGCACGTCGGCGGTACGGTTTTGTCGTCTGCTTTAGCGACAGTTGTTTTGGGCCTGTTTGGGTGCAGCTTCGCGTCCATTGCGCGCTTCCTTCGCACGGCTTGATTAACTTGTTCGACAACACCTACTGGTTAACCCGGACCCGACGGCATTAAGTGGTCGTACGGCAAAGATACGTTATGGATTGGTTTGCCGGGCGGGAAAACAAAACGTAGAGACCACATACAGACATCTGGCCGCTACAGAAACGCTACCTTTTACGCACTGCTTGCCACGAATGGGACTGCATTTTCTAAATTGGTGAATACCAATTTGGTTGCGTTTTAAGAGGTATTACGAAAGCCGAAAGGAGCAACTGGTTGCGATAAATAGGAATTTTAAAAGTTCCCTCAGCTTTCTCGAAATTCTCGAACTCACTGAACTAATTAGTATAGTAAATCGGTATAAATTAGAATCACTAAGCTCACATTACAAATTGTTTCTGTGTCTGCGCTTGTGTCGCGCGGTGGTGTAGCCCTGAGCTAGCACATCAGGATGGCTAGGCTCCGCTGTCTCACCCTTCGAAAGAAGCCCCTCTCCGTTACTCCGGGTTACTCGGATCGCCCGCGCTGTCGCCGTCCGCTCGACCCCCGCGGGGGCCGGGAAGCGAGGTGCGCTGGCTTTCCTTTCGCCGTTGCAGCGCCAGAGCTGCCTCGAGCCGCTGGACGGCCCTGAGCTGGTTGCCGTGCTCCGGGGAGCCGCTCAACTCGCGAATGTCCGGCGGGAGGCGGTCGCCTCCGTCGCGCGCGCACTGTTCGTCGCAGCCCCACATGATGTGGGCCAGGTCCGCGGGCACTCGCGCGCACACACAGCACTCGGTCCGCTTGTAGAGTTCCGGGCACACGTGGCGCGCCAGCGCCGGCGTGAGCACGGTCTCGGTCTGTAACTGCCGCAGGAGCACCGCCTCCTCCCTGGACAGGCCGGGGTGTGGAGGCGGAAAAGTCCCTCTTTCGCGTCTATACCACCGGAGCACTTCGCCGTAGGCGACTAGGGGCTCCCCTGCGTCTTCGTCGTGGTCGTCGTCTGCTTCCTCCCCGGAGTCTTCCGGGGTTCGGTCGAGGCGGGGGGGCGCGGTCCGGCACGTGGCGAGGACTCGGGCCGCGGCGTCCGCCTCTTCGTTGCGGTTGTGGTGGCCGTTGGGCAGCTCCCGGCCCGCGTGGGATGGGAACCACCGGATGCTCGTGCTGTTCGCGGCCCCCGGATCCGAGAGAGGAGCCGCGCAGTGCTCCTGCACACCGTGCCCCTCGCGAAGTTGGAGATCGCCGACTTGGAGTCGCTGAGGACGGTCCGCGTGCCGGGCAGGGTCAGGGCTAAGGCGATCGCCGCCTCCGCGGCCTGCCGGGCGGTCGCGGCCCGCACGCTCCCGGCGTTGAGCAGTTCTCCCGAGATGGCCTTCAGGACCACCGCCACGAAGGTGTCGGCCCGCTCGCGGTGCTTGGCCGCGTCCACGAACACCGCTCCCTCGTCCTCGTTGTCCGTTCTGGCGAGCGCGCGCGCTCGCGCCGACCGGCGTTCGACGTTTCGCTCCGGGTCCACGTTCCTCGGGAGCGGAGGCACTACGATACGGCGTGCGACGTCGTCGCGCAGCGGGACCAGCTCGTCTTCTGCCGCGGGACCGAGGGGCGGGCGGAGGCCCACCCGTTGCAGGATTTTGCGCCCGGACGTGGTGCTGCCCAGGCGCTCCAGCTGCGATACGCGCTGCGCTTCGCTGATCTCCGCCAGGGTGTTGTGGACCCCCAGGGACAGGAGGGCGGCGTTGCTCGTGCCGTTCAGGAGGCCCAGGGCCGCCCGGTAGGACTTGCGGATGGCAGCGTCGATGCGCTCCCGTTCTTGCGCCTTCCACTGGTGAAAGGCGCCCACGTAGGCCACGTGGCTCACCACGAAGGCCTGCAGCAGTCGGAGGAGGCTGGCCTCGCGCATCCCCCTCGAACGCGTGGAGATCCGCTTCACGAGGCGCGTGGCTATGCCCATCTTCGTGATCATCTTCTCGATCGTGGTGCCGTTGCCGCGGTTCGCGTCCACGTGCATGCCCAGGACTCGAACGCTGGGGACCGTCGGGATGGCCGTGCCATCTGCCGCTCGTACGACGATGTTGCGCTCCGCCTCCGCGGCGGCGCGCTTTCGATACCGGCCCGGCGGGGGCAGGATCAGCAGCTGCGATTTTTGCGGCGAGCACCGCAGACCCGTGCCCGCAAGGCCGGCCTCGATGGTGCGTACCGCCTCCTGCAGCGTCGACTCGATGTGGCCGTCACTGCCGCCCGTGACCCACAGGGTGATGTCGTCGGCGTAGATGGAGTACCGGACGTCCGGGAGCTCGTCCAGGCGCCGGGCCACGCCGATCGTCACCAGGTTGAACAGGAGCGGCGAGATGACCGAGCCCTGCGGGGTGCCGGTGCTTCCGAGCTCGCGCTCCTCCAGTTGCGTGCCCCCGACCTCCAGCCGCGCCGTGCGCCGGGACAGAAAGGCTCGGATGTAGTCGTAGGACCTGCGACCCAGACCTAGGCGCGACACCTGGGCCAGGATCGCAGAGTGCCGCACCTTATCGAAGGCGCTCTGCAAGTCCAGGCTCAGGATCGCTCGGTTGTCCGCCGTGGGCCCCTCCGGGAGCGCCAGCACCTCGTGTTGCAGCAGCAGCATGGCGTCCTGCGTGCCGAGCCTCGCGCGGAAGCCCAGCATCGCGTCGGGATACAGCTCGTTATCCTCCAGGAACCGCTGCCACCGGGCGTTCAACACGTGCTCCAGCACCTTGCCCACGCACGACGTGAGCGAGATGGGGCGCAGGTTCTCGATGCCCGGCGGCTTGTTCGGTTTGGGAAGCAGGATGGTCTTGGCCTTCTTCCACTGCTTGGGAAGGCTGCCCGATCTCCAGCACTCGTTGAAGTACTTGGTCAGCGTCACCACCGCCGCGTCGTTCAGGTTGCGCAGCGCCTTGTTGGTCGCGCGATCCGGGCCCGCGGCCGAGCGGCAGTTCAGGGAGCGGGTCGCCTGGCGGACCTCCCACTCCTCGATGTCCCGGTCGAGGGCGGCGTTTGGCGGCCCGGCGTAATCGGCATGCGTTTCGTGAGGGGTGGTCGGGAGGTACTGCTCGTTCAGACGCTTGTGCACCTCCTCTTCCTCCAGCTTCTTGGTCGCGGTGTACAGGATCTGCGCCATGCGGTGACGCTGATACTCCTTGCTCTTGCTCTCGTCCATCAGGTGCCGCAGCAGCTTCCAGGTGCCGCCCCGGTGGAGCTGCCCGTCTGCCTCGCCGCAAAGCTCGTACCTGTGCTGCGCGCACAGCTGGCGGCTGTATTTCTCGATCTCCCGGCCGAGCACCGCCACGCGCTTGCGCAGCGCGTGGTTGTGACGTTGGCGCTTCCAGCGCAGCTGCAGCGACCGCCGCGCCTCGAGCAGGTGCGCGAAGCGGGGATCCATGCGTGGCGTGTCCTCCGTCGTCTCGATCGTCGCCGTCGCCCCCTCGGCTGCGGCCACGAGACCCTCCGTCCACTCCTCGATGTTCTCGATCTCGCCCAGCTCCGCTTCCCGGAACCGGTGCCAGTCGATCAGGCGGTGCTGGACACGGCCGGCGCCGCCGCCGTCCCCGTCGTCACCGGAGCGGAGCGGCACCGTCACCTCGACGATGTAGTGGTCGCTTCCCAGGTTGTGGCCCGTGTTCCTCCACCGCGCCGTCCTGCCGCCCGGCAGGAGCACGAAGGAAAGGTCCGGGTTGGTGTCCCGGGCCGTCGACGTGCCGATGCGCGTCGGGTGCGACGGGTCCGTGAGCAGCACGTAACCGGCCTCGGCGGCGTCTTCCAGCAGGCTCCTGCCCTTGGCCGACGTCGCCGTATACCCGAGCTCCCGGTGCTGGGCGTTGAAGTCGCCGCACACGACGACCGCCGCGTCCCTCTGCCCGGAGACCGCGTTGCCAGCCTTGTGCAGCAGCGCCCGGAACTTTTGCTGGCGGTGCTGCGGGTTGCTGTACACGTTCACGACGAGGACGGCGGTGCCCGTCGCCCGCTTCTTCCGTCTGCCCGTGACTATTGCCAGTTCGGTCGCACAGTGCTCGATGGAACTGCCGCGGCCGCCCAGGAAATTCTCGTGTTTGACGAAGGCGATGCCCTTGCGGACGAACGCGCACACTCCTTGCGCGGCGCCCTTACTGCAGGCGCGGGCGCTCGGCGGGCTGGCGTGCGCTCTGTAACCCGGCAGGGACGTCGCGTTCGCGTCTTCGGCGTGCGTTTCCTGTACCATGATCACGTCGGGGAGGTCCGGCGCTGTCAGGGAGCGCAGGTGCTGTTGCAGGACTGCCTTCCGGCACCGGAAGCCGTTTGCGTTCCAGTGCCAGATCTTCAGGGTCGTGCGGTCGCGGCTCGTCATGGCGAATGTTGCTGAGAGGCTCCGTTGTCGAAGTGTTCTTGTATGGCGTTCATCTCGAGCGTCTTCATGTTTTCGGGACTGAATTGTTGCTGCAGCTCCTGCTGTAGCTGGGTCATCTGGCCGACGGCCTGGTTGACTTGCTGCATCATTTGGTTGAGGGCTCGGTCGATCCTGTTGGTGAGCCGCTTCTCCATGTTCTCCAGATCCTTGCCCCAGCGGTTCATCTGGTTCTCCAGCCGACAGCAGCGATTACTCAGACCCGCGTAGCCCGGTGTCTTCGCGGCGCCGGTCGCCTTCGCCGACGTCGACGAGACGACTGACTCCGCGTCGTCCTCTTCCGCATCGATCTCCTCTTCGGATTCTTCGCGCTCTTCGCACTCCTGCGCCCGTGTCTTGGGAGGGGTCGGGGAGGTCTGGCTTGCCGCCGGAGACGGCTGCTGCGGTTCCTGTCGCTGCCCGGGGGTGGGTTCCCGTGCCGCCTGTTGTCGCTGGGGTTGCGGCCGTGGAGCCTGCCCCTGCGCGGGGCGCGCCACCGTGGTCAAAGTAGGCTTCGGGGCCTCGGAGGCGGGAGCGGCCTTCGCCTTCTCCCACCCCTTCTTCCGCAGTCCCCGTAGCTCTTCTAGCTGCTTGGAGAGCCGCTCGATCGTGATGCGCTGTTCGTGGATCGTCGCACGCATTTCGTTCACCATCTCGCGTAGCTCCGCGTTCTCCGATCCGTCAGGCTTCGCGGCCGGCCGCCTCGTGCTGTTGTGGCGCGAACCGGAGCGGCTCGCGCGCCTTCCCCTAGACGCCGATCTCTCGCGCCGCGCGGACTTGGACCGCCGCCGCGACGACGCAGCTGCGCCGCCGACGGCGACCGTCGCCCATGTGGGGCCACGTGACAGGTCTCTGCGCCTATCTCCGCGAACCACGCCGGACGCGCTCCTGTCGCGGCTCTTCTCCCGGCTGCCGTCGCGCGCTGCGCGCTGGTCGAGCTCCGGGAAATCGTCTCTTCTAGAAATCCTGACCTTCAGCGCCGGCCGCGGCGGTGCCGACTTCGCTTGCTCCTCGTCGAGCTTGCGTTGCCACTGTCGCTTCTTGACTTGAAACGGGGTCTTGAACTTATTCTTGCAGCTCTTGATGCCCGTGGCGTGCGGGCCGCCGCAGAGCTTGCAGTTGGGCTTGCAGCGTTGCTCGTGGTCTGGCCCCGGGTTCCGCTGCCCGCAGGCGAAACAGACCCGGGCGGTGGGGGTGGGACACACGTCCTTTCGGTGGCCGACTTGGCCGCACGTCTTGCACACCTCTCTGTGTTGCCGGTAGAGGTAGCACCTCGTAATCATTCCGCCGTACCTGACGTAGGACGGTACCTTCCCGCTGTCGAAGAGAATGACGACGGCCGTGGACTTGCCGAGGCGGTGGGCGTCCATCGCCGTGGGGTTGTGTCTGTTGACCACGAAGCGGTGGATGTTTTCCGCCGTGTCTTCGAGCCCGACGCCGCGGATGACGCCCCGGGACGAGTCCTCCGGCGCCGCCCGGTACGCATAGGCCTGGTATGTCGCGCCTCCGATCGCGATTTCCTGGATCAGCTCGTACTGCAAGGTGCGCTCCTCGCTGGGCGTGCTAATCACCAAAATGTTTTGGGCCGCGTTGGGCGACACGGAGTCCTCCTCCATGGCCGCCACGTCCACGCCTGCCGCCGCGAAAACGGCTCTCCGCAGGTCGGTCAGTAGCACCTTGCCTACCACGAGGCCGCCACGTGGTCGAACGACCACCCTGTTCTCGTCGCGGGAAGCGAAATTGGGCATCCTGGCCGTCTTCGTCATGACCGCGTTGACTTTGTTAGCGAACTGCGCCCGCGTGGGCTGCCGGGGCGTGCGGGGTTGTGAAGCGGAGTCGGGGCTCGGCTTACCGGTGGGCGAAGGGGCCTGCTGCGGATGGGTCCCTTGCTTGCCCGCTTGGTTCTTGCGGCGGCGCAGGGGGACAACTTAAATCCACCCGGCGCGGTCCCTGTTGCCCGGGGCGGCGTCTTCGTCGGCGCGCGGACCCGCGTCGGCGTCGTCGTCGGTGCCGGGAACCGTAATGGCCGTCCTCCCCGAGCTGCGGTCCAGGCTGGGCCGTCGTCGGCGAGGAGAGTTGGCAGGTGTCGTATCCATTTCCGTGGAATCTTCGTAGGCGTCTTCTGCGACGTGGTGGCCCGCGGCCCCTGTCGGGGTGGGGCCCGAGGCGCCGCTCGTGGCGGCGGCCGTCGACATGGCCGGCGACATGCTCGGAGTCGTCGTATTCCTCGTTAGGCTTAGCCCGGCGGCCTCGCCTCACTCGAGAAAAACACTCGTAAATCGGCCAGAGATGGGCGAAAATGCCCAAATCTGGTATCGACGTGCCCCGGACGTTAAAAGGAATGTGTACATGCAGGTTTGGGACAGCTGAGGCGGGATGGTCCTCCGAAAAGTAGTATAATCGACGGAGCCGATGTGAGGTGCGTTCGCTCACCTCGGCGACCGCAGCGCCCTCCTCTGTTAGAGACAGAGAAAGAAATTTCTTCGAAAATCTAATACGCTACCACGACATCCCCCACTGTTGTCGCTAACTCCGCCTCACCTTGCCTACACCCCTCCCTCAACTAACCAAGGAAGAAGCGATCCCCTGGCATCGATTACAAACACATATTACAATGCACCCATCCTCCACTCTATTTCTTCTACCCAATACTCCCTCACCGTCACTTCTACCCCTTTCTCAATACTTCCTACCACATGGTTTGGGCCTGTCAAAATACCTCATCGCTCACCCTCAATACCAAACCCTCTGTAGTGGGAGGGCCTGCTGACCAGCTCTTGTCACGCTGACCTAATCACCCGTGCCAGGGCTGCAGCCGAGGACCAAGGGTGCCTGGACTCAGACGAACACACCCCACCGAGCAATGGCTCAACGACCAGTGTTTGCTCTAATAAATGTTCATTCTACCTCCCTCCCTCCCTCTCTTTCTCTCTCTCTGTATCTCTCTCTCTTTCTCTCTATCTCTCTTTCTCTCTATCTCTCTTTCTCTCTCTCTCTCTCTCTCTCTCTCTATTTATCTATCTATCTCTCCATCTCTCCAAAAAACGGTTACGAGATCGAATGGTGTAGTAAAGTGACCAACCTACGATTTCTCCCTGGGCCGTTTGGCGTGAATTGACCCCGTTTTATTCCCAATTAGATTCGTCGTTTTCTATTCCTTTGTCTTGTCCTTAGGGTAGTGACTGCCTATAAAATATTTCCGGATCTTTGGGTGCTTAAGGAGATTAACCCCGTATCCCATCTTCCTATTGGTAGCATGCCCTTAGCAGAATACAGAATTTTGTTTTCGCACCCATTGTAGTTCCAAAGGAGGTAACTAAAATGTAAACTTCATCAAATCTTGCTATGCACCAGGTGGGTGACACTACACGTAACGTGACGCTAAATAAAAATGGCAACACTCTAGTACAAGTTGTCGTTCCGGCCGCGAAGTTTTACCAGGTCGTGATACACGGCAAAAGCCATCATAGAGGCCAGTTTACGCGCATTTTTAATTCTGTAGCTACAAAAACGTCATAACTTTCCTCATCGAAATACAAGCTGCGCTCCACAGCTACTGTATAAAATTTGCACAATGTTAAACAGGTTTTGTGTACTACGATTTTTATAAAATTTTCGTAGAGGCTACTGAAAAACTACACGCGCTAACGTTGATAAAAATATAACCCGCACTTACCATTACAGATGCGGTAGCATTCTTTTTTGCTCTTGAACGAATTTCGGTATTTCGGACAGTCAAACACACTGTACCATTCGCACTTTCTGGAGTTTGGATTAAACCATGCGCCGCTTTCTCTTTGCACCAGCTTTCTCGTGCACTGCTTTGTTTTGTTCATAAGTAGAGCACAGCTGCCATAATCCGGATCTGCAATAATAAAACCAAGGTAAGCGAGCGATAATTTTCTGTGTCAAAAAATGGCTGTTTTTTTTTCTTAAGACATGTACAGCTTGGCTTTATTTTTGAAGCTCACCTCGGCAGGTTTTGTTACACGATTCTTGTGTTTCGAAACGATTTTCGTTTCCGTCGTTACACCCACCGTGGTAAAACATTTGGCAGCTCTTGGCTGAGAAATTATAAAACCACGCACGAATCGCAGCCCTGCAGTTTCCTTCTGCAGGTTCGAATGTGCAGTAATCAGGCATCCGACGTCCAGAAGTTGCAATTACTGAAAAGAAAAAAAATAATTGGTTGCGTTATGTTCTGCAATCTTTGCTTCAGAGTAAATCACGCCGAATGGCAAAAGAGAATCTCCATTCTTTAAAGGGTACGGCCCCATCCCGTTTGACCACATGTCCTCCCTTCTTGATAACATAAGCATTGTGTACAACCACAACAATCAGCTTCACCGCAAGCTAATAGGGGCGATGAACATAAAGACGCTCTGGGAAATTTGCGTTACTGAAGCTTCTGTGTCCTTACACGACAGAGGTGTCATGTCTTGGCTGTTCCTAAATGCAGGCAAGAGCAACCTTGCTATTTGCTTTAAAATGAGTTTTCGTGTTCGTTTTCTGTAATAAAATTTCAGTTGATCGTATCCGATCCTCCAGTGTTTTTCTATTGTTATGCACTCGTTTAAAGCTGCTCAGTTGTGTCGCTATGTATGCCAACCAATTCGGCCAACTCCCCGTCTCGCTGCTTCCCAACTCCTTCCTCAACTTCTTTCTTTTACTCCTACCTTCCTAACCTTTTCCGAAACACTCATAATCCCCTTTCCCTCTTCGTTTCTTCCTCCCCCTGTTCCTCGTACCTATCCTCCAGTAGTTCGCATAAGCCAAGGAGACCTGTGGGATTTCTATGAGCAA